>NW_017306296.1:1031246-1063571 GCF_000935625.1 Nanorana parkeri | reverse complement strand
TACTGTAAAACAAAGTGATTATTATTTTTTCCATTTAACAAACTAGTGCCAAAAATATCATCCTTCCCTCCATGTGTGCATGCCTAGCTGAGCTAGATGTGCATGTTTATGAAGCCACTGAAAGATTAACAACCCTGAAGATGGTGGAATTTTATCTGCACACCACACACTGACCACCTTCTCATATCTACATTGTAACAACATTCTAAATTAATTATTTAGTACAGCAGTATGTGCAAACTGTAGTATTCAAACAATGTACATTTTGAATTGTATCCCTAGATAAGATTTATCTGAACAGGCTATATTCATACATTTTCACACTTAAGTTCTATAACAAACTCAAATTTCCATTACGACTGTTTTTTTCTATAGGTGATTGTGTTGCATGTATTGTTACTAAGACAGCTCAAATAAATTCTGTCACAGAACATTACAATCCAAAACCAAAGATGTATTTTATATTTTACATAACTCAATATGTTTCTGTTATTTTATTAGGAGGATATCACAGACATACCCAAACTTGCTGATAACCTAAAACTCTTTAGGTAAGTGTCTGTCATGTACATGTAGTGTACATAGTGCCTTTTACTATTGCCTGTTTTCAGCCTCTGCCTGTCCTGGTTTATAGTAAAATCCATGGCAGTAAAAGAGGTTAAGGCTGGCCATACACTATGAGTTTTTGAAAAATTATTGATCCCCCGGTCTATTGTATCCTAACAGTAGTGGGTTCATCAGAAGTCAATTGAAAATTCAACTTTTGTCGAATGGGGGTCCCAATGGGGCCACACACTGGTCAAATTTCAGGTGGTGTATGGCAAGCTTAAAGGGGAACTTTACCCAGATCTTCAAAATAACAAGAAACACACCTTTGGAAATGTTTAGTAATGACAATATACAAACTTGCCGAAGCTAGCCGAAGGATCGGCCGAAGCTACGGCCAGATCCTTCGGCAGCTTTGTGAATAGACCCCATAGTTTTAGATAATTGCAGGCTTTGTATGCTTTGCATACTTTATTTCTCTTTTCTTCTCCAGTCTTCTGACAGTGACCAATTTAACTAAGGGCAGATTAATATATCTCCCTTTACTTCCTGGAACTCTGGCACATGTGACTAGGACATGTGACCTAGCATATCATCTCAGGGGAGGAAATGCCTTTCCCTGAGAGATTACAGATGAGATTTCCTAGCAATGCTCTGTGGATGCAACCTCCCCAGGATGCAATACTTGGACACAATTACATCATTTGTGCCAAAGTGGACCAGGAAGTAGAAAAAAAGAAATTGTAAGTAAAATAAAAATGTGTTAACAAATGTGAGCTGATTTCATATCAGCACCCAGAGCTGTATGCTTATGTGATTTTTAGTCAAAGAGGGTAAAGGTCCGCTTTAAGTTTGAGGGCAAAATCTTAATTAGCAAATTGTATGCATACATTAGGGTGCCCCTGACACTGTCCTTATACTGTTCTCGCACTGGGTGATGTTTGGCACAACAGTGATAGGATAAGAACATCAGAGCCACATATTATTTGTGTCGACATTGGCATGAGAAATAGAGAGACTTGTAACACATTTCTGTTTGTTTTTCAGACCGAAAAAATTAACTTTGAAAGCTTACAAGCAATATTGGTTTGTTTTTAAAGATACCTCAATATCGTATTTTAAAAATAAAGACGCTGGCCACGGAGAACCAATTGAAAAGTTAAATCTCCGAGGTAAGAACCTAAGTAGAATGATTGCAATTAGTGACATTTTAAGAACCCTGACAACCACAAATACCAAACTATGCTTTTTTTCTGGCTTCAAAACCTGCTTAGTGGGCTCAGCCTCCTTCCTATCTGCCTATGCTATATACATTTATAGGACTCTGGGCATAACAATCATAGATCAAATAGCATTTTCCATATATTAGGAGGTGTAAAGCTGGCTAGGGTCTGCATATACCTTCACTTACCATGCATAACTCTGTGGGGGCCTGTGAAGTTTGGAAACTTTAAATAAAAATCTCAACGTTAAACTCCAATTTTAGAGCCCCTGCACATCTTCCTTCAAACCATGCGCAGGAACATGAAATTAATATGAAACTGGAGTGCCCAGAGTAAACTCACACTGAGGATGAACAAGCCTTATGCATATAGCATTCCTGTTGGGATCTGAACTTAGAAGCTTCAAGAGACAACAGCACTGCCATAAATCCATATACTGAATGAAAGTTAAAGGCTACATTTACTGTTCTGACCATGTTTTCTGTTACACCCAGGATCTTTGAATGGCGAAACCACCATTTCCATCAGCCACTCTGGCAGAGCGACTTGTAGTTCTCAATGGAATACAAGTGTGGTGACATCATTTTTTTTTGCAATTTGCATCTGCTAGGGACTCTTCACTTCCTATCCTGTCACAACAGGAACTAAGAGGAAATCTCACCAAAGTCAGGGAATATCCCCTCTTAGAGAGTGACTCCATTGGATTTTTACTTACAAGCCCCCATGTGATAGCAGATTGATAGTGACAGGTACTCTTTAAGGTGATGCTGGGGGTCCAAAAGACCCCTAGTGTCACCTTTCCACCTGAAATAAGCTATTGAAGTGCAGATCGCACTTCAATAGCGTATTGCTGGGACTTTGAAGCCCAGAACTGACAGCTATGGGACCGGAAGTGATGTAATTTGCATCGCTCCCGGTCCCATTGTACAAGGGCCGGGACAGTCGGATTTACAATTGTAAACATTGTCCCGGCGTCTTTAGCCGCCGGGAGTCTGTTTAAAAGGGCCAGATGCCAGTGACGTACTATGGACGTCACTGGTCCTTAAGGGGTTAATGTCACTTTAAAGAAAGCTTGTCTTGAGAGTAATGTAAGATTTGCAATTGAGTATTCATTCTAAAATGTGCCTGTCTTTTTGCTGAGCTCAGTTATATATATGAAGGAGGGTATCCTAGAGTCACTGTTGCTGAAGTCCCATTAGTCATTTTTGTTTTTGTTGTTTTACGCTGACCTACTGGTTTTAAATGATCTTTGAGTCACTGGCCTGGAACATGTATGCTGATCTGAAAGGTTGGAGAAATCTCAGAATTCCTTATCTGCATACTTGTTACAGGTCAGTAACTCAACAATAACAGTTAAGACCCATTCCCACCAACATGCTGCATTATGTTGGTAAAAGTCATGCTCGCTGCATCTGGAAGCTTTGCCCTGTACTTTATGCTTAAGCTGTGTTCTAAATTAAATGCTTATATATATATTTGATATGTTTTACCTTTTAAAAATGTGAAGCATGCCTGTTGTATACACAAGACCATAAAATATAGAGTCGCTAGTATAAACACTTTGTCTTTTCACACACCTCCCACAAGGACACAACATTCCTAAAATAATCTCCCGAATGGTGACTAAGCAGCCCTCTGCCCACTATGATGTGTTTACACTAATCAGCTGAAAGTTCCATCACATGTACTGTATTCTGCTCAGTGACACATTACAAACATCTCCGTCATCCCTTTTAGGTATTATTGGGTATATTAGGATCAAATATGTGACCCATAGAGTTGCACAGGGCACTGTTTTAACCCATTACTAAAATACCTAGAGGGGAATTTATCGAAACTGGAGCAGACAAAATCTGGAGCAAATGTACATGGCAACAAATCAGCTTCTCTCTTTCATGTTCAAATCTTAACTAAACAAACTGATGATAGAAGCTGATTGGTTACTATGGGCAACTGCTCCATATTCTGTCTCCTCCAGTTTTGATAAATCCCCCATATAGTTTATAAGATATATTTCAAACTTTCAATTAGTAAGCTGCTCATATATTCAAGTGGTGCACAAAAATGTTTATGCTCCTGCAGGTTGAAGTAGTATCCACTTCAATTCTTAGATCAAAACTGGCAGCATGACGTTCACATTTCAGAGAGGGGTGTAAAGAGATTACCTTTGGACACCCGCCACCACCCGCCTTTGGACAACCACCACCCGCAACCATTAAGCACCATTAAGGCAACATGCAATCACTATCACTTATAGCAATACATTACTTCTAAAACACAGATTTATAAGAAAAAGATTTATGACTACAATGTTATATCATGGAATTAATCTGCATCAAATGTGATACATGGGATTGCATTAGTTCCTATGGCAGGGTAACACTAACAAGGTGCATAGGAGGTCAAGGTCCTGTTTGTGCAGAGGGTACGGCTGAGTCAGCGAGCAGCTGTCCTCCCCTCTCATTACCTTCTGCTTTCCTTCAGACCCTCACCACTGCAAGCACATGGATGGCATTATTATAACTGCCTTTACATCAAAATGCAAAAAGGTCTGCTTATCCTGCAGACCCCCACCCACCCTCCTATGTAAGAACATGTCGAATCAAAAGATAAGAAATTCAAAAATTATGTGAAAAGGGAAAAATAAACTGTACATAGGCCGGCCATACACCTGTAAAACGTTTGTGCAAAGAAGGAGCAAAATCATTCATCAGAGTATTCGTTGGTACCATCACGGACATGGACACATTTTGTATGATATCTCCCTCAATTGCATGCCATCTTCTATTTTGGGATGCACAGAAATTATGTAAATTTTACAGCACGTGCACTATAATAATTATGCTTTTTACCAGCCAGGAACCATGTTTAAATGTAAAAATTGGTTTAATTAATAAAAAATGTGCATTCTGTTTCAATTTCTCAACTCATCTATTGTCGATTTCCACCAACTGTGTCATATAAAATCGAACAATTGTTCTGCAAATGAAAGTTTTCAAACAAATTTCTTCAGCTGTATGGCCAGCTTTACACTCCAGGTCCCATCCACAACACCTAGTCAAGATTAATGCCTCGGGTCTTCTGGCCAGATCCTGGGTAAGCTAAGGATTTCAAATCATGTAGAAGAAATGCTCCATCACTATGCTGTGCTAGATTTTTTAAGTCTTTAACTCCTGGTTTTTTCATGCTATGGATGGGAGTCTAAAGGATAGATAGACCTAGCATTTTGATGCAAGTCTGCTTTAAGATGTACTAGAAGTTGGCTTTTGTATTGTACTATATATATTGGAATTGTGGCTTTTTTGTGCTATCCATTTTGGAATATAGTTCTGTGTCATCCATTAAGGCATGACAAGAAAATACCATTTTATACAGTTATACAAATCAATAAATATAGTTTAAAGTGTAATCAGTATAAGTACTTAAATGGGCCTTTCTAACCGATTTTAATAATGTACAGCAACACTCCTATTTAAAAAGTGAGTACCAGCACTGTCAGCTGGTCAGGTCTAATGCATTGCTCAGTGCTGTCAGTCTAACACAGGGAATATGTTTGCAGAAGGGAAGCACACATAGATGACCTCATCGGTGTGCTGCTTTTGTCCCGAGCTCAGATTATAATAAGACCGTTGTATAATGTAAATACTGTATTACATTTGATACACATTCGTTATTTTCGTAATAGGACACTTGTGGAAACTGTGTCAAAATGAATTCTCCTTTCAACAGAAACATTTTAGTGTATTTGTTTTGTAGGTTGTGAAGTTGTTCCGGATGTCAATGTATCACAGAGAAGGTTTGGAATAAAATTGCTCATACCATTTGCAGAAGGCATGAATGAAATATATTTAAGATGTGACAATGTAAGTATGAAAGTTTTATCTTCCCACTTAGAAGAGAAACAAAGCCAAATATTTTTTTTGTCTCTACTTCTCTTTTGGGTCACAGGAGTACATTTACCAATGTATACCTATGACCCAAAGTCAGCATATAGCCGGCTACTTCTTGGTATCTGCTGACAGCAAAGAGCCATGCTGACAGCTGGCTCTACCTCTTTAAAGCCTGAGCCAGCTAAGCCCGCCCCTGCCCTATCTGCCCCTCCAATGAGCGCTGGAGGAGCAGAGAGGAGAGGAGGGAATCCCTGAGGGGAGCAGTGACTCACAGTCAGAAGGACAGTCAGCTGCGTGATCACTGCTCAGAATATAGAGCCGGTTTGTGACAACTACAGTGTCCCATGCCAGTACTAAGGATTGGGAAGAGTATATTTTACTCTCCCAGTACTTCTTCTTGAAGGGGTTGACAGACAAAGGCAGGCACAAAAAACGATTGCTTAATGTAACATCTATGTTATGTACATACTGTATACATGCTCGCATATAGGAATTTTTTGTTTTGTTTTTAGATAAGCATGTAAAAGTGATTAGCTTGATATAAATTATTTTACCAATATGTTTATTTTTTTTAAAACATATGACACTGCTGGAGCCTAGTGATTGGCTGCTCAGTTCCCTATGGCTACATCTTACAGGAAAAGGGAGAGTGTCTCATTTTTCCCTTAACATATTTTACGTCACTGGTTTGTGGACACCTACCTTCACATCTATATGAGCTTGGTGTAGATTCCATTCCAAAACCATGGGCATTAATATAGAGTTGGCCCCCTTTGCAGCTCTAGCAGCCACTGGTCTTTCCACTGCCCTGGAAAGGCTTTCAATAGGATTTTGGATCCTGTCTGTGGGAATTTGTGCCCATTCAGCAAAAAGAGCATTTGTGATGTAAATGTTATGATTGTGTTGATTTGTTTACAAACCATAACTAACCAATTACCTTTTCCTTCAGGAAAGTCAATATGCCAAGTGGATGGCTGCGTGCGTACTTGCTGGAAAAGGAAAGACAATGGCAGACAGCTCTTATCGGTCTGAAGTACAGAACATCCTCTCATTTCTGAAGATGAAAGACATGAACACTACAGCACAAGTACCTACTAACATTGAAAATGCGGACATTAAACCAGAGTGTTATGTGTCACCAAAATATGTAAAGAAGTACAAAACAAAGCAGGTATGCAGTGACCCTGTTCTAGCTTCATGAATCATTTAATTACCAATGTCTCCACTGACACAGGTCCCAGTACTGTCATGTCACATTTACAGTCGCAGCACAATGATGTCATCATGTAGGCTACTAGGACATCTTCTCTCATGCATAGTCAATTTAGCAGGATAACTGGAACACAAAAGCTGGTATTGGGCTTTAAAAATGTAACTTTGGTACATGTGATGTAATGGAGAAGAAGAGATCGTGTCACATACCCGCCCCTCATCTTCCCAACCCTCTCCTCCTCTATTCACAGACCACCTTGTAATTTGTGGGGGGAAAAATCAAGGCTTTTTTTGTGAATCGTGAGTACAGAAAATGCGACGGGGATGCAACTGAAGCTCTTCACTGCCATAGTCGCTACTCTCATCCCTACAGCACTCAGAAATCCAGCACTGTTTGTAGGCTCTGGCTTGTAGCAAGGTGTAATATTTAAAGTAAGCAGCAGGCATCCACACACCGTATACATATTATTTGGGCTATCTTATTTAGCAAGTGTGGCCCGTTTGGAAGATTTTTCCTCACTTATTGCCCCTGTGACACCCGTACAAGAAATGAGGGTGAAGTTGTCAACAGGACAGAGCGTTTCTTCCCTCTACTAAAAATGTATGTTCATCCAATGGATACATTTTACATACGATCCTGTCTTAAAAGAGAACTATGGCCCAAGCTTTTTTGGCCCTAGTTCTCTTTAGGGTCATAAGAGGACATTTACTATGTGCTCCTGTGACCAAAAACTCAGCATATATCGGGTTATTGCATGCTATATGCTGACTGCACAGATCCGCGCTGCTGCCGGGAACCCCGCCACCTGATTGACAGCTGGATCTGCCTCTCTAGAGCCAGAACCAGCTGTGCCTGCCCCCTGTCCTGTCTGTCTCTCCAGTCAGCGCTGGAGGAACAGAGAGGGGAGGGGGAATCCCTGCGCGGGAGTGACTGACAATCATCGCTCTCTGCAGGGAGAAGATCGTGAACTGAGCAATCAGCTGTATGTGATCGCTCAGTTCTCAAGTTATAGAGACGACGTGTGACTGCTGCAGTGTCACATGTCGGCTTAAATTATGGGGATGAGTGTATTTCACTCTCCCCATAATTCTCTTTTAAAGAAAGTGAGGCAAAAGCTTGCCAATAGGGGCACAGACAGTGACAGTGCATTTAACCCTCCCTTGCTCTATCCTTAACTAAATTTTTGTTGGAATTGAGTTTTAAATGTATACCTTTCCTGATTCTTGCCCAGTGTGGAAAACGATTAGAACCCCTGTTGGATTTTTACTATTATCTGGAAATCTGGAGAGACACACCTTCCTCCACACAAACTTCCTGCCCTGGCGACAGTGGTTTCAACAGACGGGAAGTCAGGGTAGATTTCTAACAACACAGACAGGAATACAATTTTTTTTATCTACTTCAGTACCGGCATGTTACAACCCCTTCATTACCAGGCCATTTTTCAGTTTTCAGTGCTGTGCAAGTTTGGTTGAGAATTCCTATGTCACGGAAGACTGTAACAAAATTAATTAGGTACAGGTCACATACAATGGGAGGACGGAGATGAAGGGGTTAATGTATAGATGTGCAGGATAAGGGTGGTGAAAGGGTCAATATACAGGTTAACGCATAGATAGGATGGATCTAACATAGGCAGGAGAGCAACTGCACTGCTACTACCATAGTGACTCATGAATGGATGATTCATCCATTCATGACTCAGTTTACTCTCCCTTGCCTCTGATGTAAGAGGGAGGGCTTGTGATCATTGTGATAATGAATCACAGTGATCACCGTGATCACAGTGATCACAGTATACAGCGCCGGTCCAAACCGCTATGTATGTAAAGCTGCAGCTCTTCCACAATCTAAAGACAGCAGGAGCTGCAGGTCCTGCACGCGTGTTCACGGTAGGATGTACTGGTACATCCTGCCGGAATAATGCGCCTGCGGATCATTCATTTTAATACAGTGGCTGGTCCGCAGGCAGTTAAGAGTAAGGAAACAGGGGTCCCTAGAACCTGGAACCCCTGTCAGCTTTTTATTGTTGTTTGTATCCCTGATACAAAAAACGCCACTCGCTTGGCCTACAAGACTCTGCTCTCTCATGGTTCTCCTCCTACTTATCTATGCGCTCCTTTAGTGTCACTTACAATTCTAACTCCTCCCCTCACATGGCTTCTAATACCATCTCTATGCCGATGACACTCAAATGTATCTTTCCACTCCACAACTCACCCCCTCAGTGTCCTTGCGTGTTACTAATCTATTAACTGACATATCCGTCTGGATGTCACAACATTTCTTAAAACTCAACCTTTCATAAACTGAGCTCATGATATTTCCTCCACCCCGTGCACCTTCCCCCAACATTTCAGTTGAGATTGATAACACAACTATCCAATCCTCCCCTCATGCCAAGGTCCTAGGTGTCATCCTTGACTCGGTCCTCACCGTTCTTCCCCACAGCCAATCACTATCCAAATCCTGCCGCCTTCACCTTCGTAACATCTCAAAAATACGCCCCTTCCTCACCAAACAAACCCCAAAACTACTCATCCATTCCCTTGTTATCTCTCGTCTTGACTATTGCAACTTCCTCCTCATTGGCCTTCCACTACACAGGCTATCCCCCCTTCAGGTAATATACAAGAACGAGGGAAAAGGAGTATAACAGAAAAGTAGCAAAATAATATGGATAGAACTCCTGGGTTTCAAAAATAATATTCAAACAACGCAATCCCTCTGACATAGAAATCCCATAGGTGGCGCTATCCAATGAACAAGTATATCAAATAGTATAAAGTGCATCAAAAATATTTTAATTAAACATAGAACGATATAAAGGTAAGTCACCCTGTACATGACATTTAAAAATCTTAAAATGTAGACATAGCTTGCCTAGAATGACCCTAGTGTAGGACAAAGTAGTCAGGGTTAAAGTGTCCGCAGAATGGAAAGCAGTCACTGGTGTGAGTGAATACACCGTATTGAAGCAGTGGATACAGATGTATCAATGGGGTCTATTCACTATGCTGCCGAGGGCAGCCGAGTGAATGACCGATCAGAAGTGAAGTGAGCCGAACACTGTTCGGCTATTCATTTCAGGCTGGTACGGCTGATTTTAGCCGTACATCGGCTGAAATCCGCCGTACATCGGCCTGCTTCGTGTGGCTTCGGGTCGGCCGAACATGCTCAGCATGTTCGGCCGACTTGAAGTGCAGAAGGAGTTCAACTCAGCCGATCCAACATCTGGATCGGCTGAGCCGAACCTCCGGCAGGCTTCTCACTGCTGTTCCGGCTATTCTTAAAGATGTCGAACAGCAGTGAGTGAATAGCCGAATGCCGCTGTGCGGCATGTGGCTCGGCTGTTCTGCTCGGTCCCTCAGAGGCACCGAGCAGAACAGAAAAAGAGTTAAAAAAGGTGAAAAAAGTAAATAGAAAACGATTGTGCGGAGCTAGCAGTGACAGCTAGCTCCGCCCAATAGTTTCCTATTGTCCGGCGGCTCTGCTGCTGTAAAAAAGAAAAAGTTTAAAAAAAAAGAAAAAACTCTCCCGGGCTCTCTGGGAGCCTCCCGCTACCGGCCCCCAAGGAGAGAAACAATGCCGTGTCTTTTTTTTTATATTCTGACACGAGCGATGTCAGAATAGAAAAAAAAAATTCTCCCATTAAAAAGCATTGGGACATTACTATTGGCTATTTCAATTTGCAATAGCCAATAGTAAACTAGCATTGTTCCCGCCCTCTGCTGATGGACCTGATGGGGAACTGCAGAGGGCGGGTACAATGCTAGTTTACTATTGGCTATTGCAAATTGAAATAGCCAATAGTAATGTCCCAATGCTTTTTAATGGGAGACATTTTTTTTTCTATTCTGACATCGCTTGTGTCAGAATAAAAAAAAAAAGACACGGTATTGTTTCTCTCCTTGGCGTCCGTGAGCAGGAGGCTCCCGGGGCGCCAGGGAGAGTTAGCTGTTTAGAGATCAGTGTCCCTGGTTAGCAACCAGGGACGCTGATCTCTCTGAAAGTGGCCGGAGCCAGCCGTAAGATCACGGATGGCTCCGCCCTGCTGTCAGAAGCAGGCTGTCGGCCGGCCAATGGCCGGCCGCTCAGCCAGCTTTGGCTTTCTGCACGGCTCAGCCGAGCCGATGCATGTGCGATCGGCTTGACTGAGCCGCTCGGCCATGATCGGGAGCTGTACGGGCTATTGTGAATAGCCCGTACAGCACCCCCTCGGTTCTCCTGAACCGAAGGGGTCCTGGGGCCGAAGCTAGCCGAAGGATCGGCCGAAGCTACAGCCAGATCCTTCGGCAGCTTCGTGAATAGACCCCAATGTGTAACTGGATTACTCACTTATTCATCTTGTGGCCACAAGAAAAAAGTCCATCCGTACTTCCGTAGTAGATGTCCCAATGATGACTCAATGGATGGTGTTCGAATGATAATTTGTGATCCTGGTGGATATTCAAATCATTTTAAAGGTCGCATGGCTTTTCTCAAATCCTGTTGCTGAGAAAGTGTGCGCAAGTTAGCTCCACTCAGTCTGGGCTTGAAGCCGATGATCCGTGCTGCTGTTACACTGTGTAAGCGGGCCCCGCTCAATGCATTCGATATAGCAGAGGCTCCACTCCCTTTAGGCTTGAAGCCGATGGTCCGTACTGCTGTTTCACTGTGTAAGCGGGCCTCGCTCAATACACTCGATATGGCAGAGGCTCGTTGACCCGACCAGTATGATGGCAATAAAGCAGTAAGTCCTGGGTCTTCCGGGAGGCTGGTTACACTCTATCCCTAACGCGTTTCCCCAACCTTTATATCGTTCTATGTTTAATTAAAATATTTTGATACACTTCATACTATTTGATATACTTGTTCTCCTTGCTTTTCGGCAGAATTTACAAATCTACCAGCTTTGTGGTGTAAATATTGGCGCAATTAACGTCCATCAAATTAACAGCCATACTGGTGTAAATCTTATAGTGAGAAGGGGGAAAAAATAAGGACATTAAGGATGATTGCAGTGAGAGATCCTCAGATTTGCGCAAACGAGCACACGCTGGAGCAAGTACACTTGACCCTGGCACACCACCATCATGCAACAAATTAAAAAATTGGCGTGCACCACTTTTATTAATTTGTAGCAGGAAGCTCTAATAAAGCAAGTATATAGAAATGACACATTTTTCGGCATTTGTTAATACCCCACTATGTGTCTGATAAAACTGTTGTCATCAGGAGAGAAAGTGAGGGAAAATTTCTCCTAGAGTAAAAAAACAGATGAAATAAACAGATTAAATGAGGTATAAAATCTTGTTTTTGGGGATTTGGGATGCTCTTTGAATCCCATTAAGAAAGCCGGGACTCTGAAGTGGCATTGCTTCTTTTGTTATTATGTCTGTTTGTATTGTCTTGTTGCAGCCTGTAGATGTCATGTATTATCTGTTGGCTTTGCTAAGGTATCAGTAACAAGCTGACGCCAGAGCAATGAAAGTATTGTTATTTACAAAGAAATTGGATGATTTCTATAAAAAAAAATTTAATAGCACTCTATTTGTTTTTGTTCCATAGTTAGTATCTCGCATTCTGGAGGCACAACAGAATATTTCCCAGATGCCTCTCATAGAAGCCAAAATGAGGTTCATTCAGGCCTGGCAGTCTTTGCCAGAGTTTGGCATGGCCTACTACATTGTCAGGTAAATATTTTTATATTTTCATTGGTAGATTAGCTGAATGAAACACAACTGTTTATCTACCTGGATTCCTGGAAATGCAAGTTCTATCATCTGAAATAAAAATAAAACCCTATTCACAAATACTGTAGTAGGAAGAATACTTAACCACCAGAAGGACCAAGAAGTTGACAGTGCAAGCTTTGTGCACCTAAAGGTGCCCATACACTGGCGGAATTTCGGACGGTTTTTAATGCACCGGCCAAAATTGGCCAGTGTATGGGGCTGTCGGTTCCCTTTCAGCCGGAATTCGTAGATCAGCTGATTTAAGGAGCTGGCTGGAAAATCTTTGCACAATCAGAGCCAGCAACCAATGAGCCTCCCGCTCTGATTTGGTATTCTAACAGGTGCCTGCGGCACCTGTCAGAATACAATGCAAACAGCGGCGGTGCCTCGATTAACACGCTGTTTGTGTTGATGGAGGAATCACGGCAATTTCGCTCGTTCAGCCCGCGGGTTGAATGAAAGAAATTCACAGGTGTATGGACAGCTTAATACTTACCTTAACATCCGTCTGTCCAGCATCACCCAAAACCCCCCATAAGGTATAATGCAAACAGCAAATTTCTGAGGGTTGCTATTTGCATAGGTAGCCCTCCACGCACACACATACACACACCCCAAGTGGCATCGCTCAGGAAGGCTGATAGGCTTCACCAGGTTCTGATCATGGCGTTGTGGCATGTGGGATTACACCAGTCCGGTCCTGCTTAGGTTAAAAATCCACATGGTTTTGAGTTTTTTAAATGATATTAGAGTCAGAAGACACACGCACACGCATACACACACACATACACACAATAGAGATGAAAAGCTAATAAAACGAAAGCAGGGGTATGGTATTTTCCCTATTCCCAGAGAATGGAGTTGAGTTGCTAAAGATGAAGAGACTTTTCACAATGTAAATAGGATGAGGCAGTGTTCACTATGAATTCCCCATAATGTTCAAGGACAATTGAAAAAGAGACTTTGTTGCATTTGATTGGATGATTAAAGAGAACACAGCTTCACCTGATCTAGTGAGCTCAGTGAACAGTCACTTTCCTGTGATGGAGGAATCTGTTGCACTTTTTCCATCTGACCATAGAAAATCTGCAGAAAATCTATAGGTGTATGGCCAGCTTAAGTGAACATTCCTTTAGTATATCAACTCCACTGGCTATGCAAGTTCTTAATGCATTTTGTATTTTTGGTTGATTTGTACATTGGCTTTAACTGATTTTTATCTTTTTTGGAGTATTTTATTTAAAAAAAATTTTATTAATGTATTCATTTTTTCATATAAAACCCGTTACTCAGTCTTTCTATACCTTAGCATATTGGAGTGTCAGATACAATTCTATGTTCTGGGCTTTCTTTTGGTATTGACATCAGTGTTTAGGTGACATATTCATTATGTTATACTTACTGCTGGTGCACCCTTACCCTGAAATGGAGCATGCAGCCTGTGATCAGTGTAACCCTTGAAATAGCAGGGGTGTTTTTATATCAGAAAATACAGAGGGTGTAAAAAAAGAACAAAGGCTGACAAGGAGAGAAAGCTGAACATTAAAAAAAGCAGCCTGTTACAAAAAGCATGAAAAAGGAGAAGGATGTGGAAGTTACAAAAGTAAGAGGGAGGTTGCTAAAAAGATACAAATAAAGAAAGGTTGCTAAGAGCTAAAAAAAAGGAGAAGCAGTCAGAAAAGAGTCTGAATAAAAGGAAAGAGGATGGTTTTTAAGTTTTTGCTGCCTTTTATTTTTGTTTCACAGATTTTTGTCTTTATTTGATTTACATTTAAAGCCAAACTCCAGGCAGATATAAAATACAAAATAATTCAGCTCTGTGATCATTAAAATGTTTATTTTGTTTTCATTGTGAGCCGTGTAAGAATCTAAATTTGACCAGATATCAGCTTCTTGCAGTCCCTGTACAGCAGAGTTCAGATTGGGGGAGGGAGAAGCAGCACAAGGAGCCAATCAGGTGTGTTGCAGTGCAAGGAGCATGCTGATAGGAAGTGAGAACAGAGTGACAGGGAGATGAACTCATCAAAAAGCTGCTTCCCCTTTAGTGAAACTGCAGCAGAAAAAGACAGGAGCCCCTGCCAGGCATGGGCTGTTCTGTGTGGTAGAGCTCTGTGAATCTGGGTGGGCACAATTCAAATGCTTTGGCAGGTAAAACAGCCATATATGCATTTCATCTGTGTATTTAGCTGTTTGCCTGGAGATTGACTTTAAATGCCCCTCTCTTGTAGACCTTAAAGCCACACTCCAGGAAAAAAAATCATGTTTTGAACACCACACTGGGTGTGTAAATGATTATAAGCTGCATGTTATGTGCAGAGGGCACTGCAAAGTAACAAAAACCTTACCTGTTACCATACCGGCTTCTACACATAACGCCGAGCGTGCAGGCATTGAGGGCGGTGAGGGATGCGAATCGGGCAGCAGAGTATCCAGTCGCATCACCCACCCCTCTTCACTATTGCTCATTCACTAAATGTATTTTTTCAAAGAACACAAGGCATTCTGTGATTGGAGGAGAGAAGATGATGTCATATCTACACCTCCTCTTCTTCTCCTCTAATCACAGAATGCTTTGTATTCTTTAAGAAAAAATACAAGACATTTTGTGA
The DNA here is from genome assembly GCF_000935625.1 of Nanorana parkeri. Classification (NCBI taxonomy): domain Eukaryota; kingdom Metazoa; phylum Chordata; class Amphibia; order Anura; family Dicroglossidae; genus Nanorana; species Nanorana parkeri. Next base: position 1,048,373 of record NW_017306296.1, on the reverse strand, counting down.
ATGGGCAACAGTGGAGCACTGCTCATGTCACATCTCTCACTCCCCTCAGTGCCCGGAAGCTCAACGTTATGTGTTGGAGACATTTATTTTTATATTTCTTAATAATTTGAGCCACCTACTAGGAACAAAATTGCAGACAAGGATTTCTGACTATACTGATCTGATGGGTCTTTTCTCCAAAATCAAGCCACTAACTTTACTTAGCCAGGCAACTAGCATTTTCTTAAAAAGGTCAGCAGGGCAGCCCCTGTATTTCCCTCATGAATTTTTTTTTCAAATGCGGTACCACTTACCTTAACAATTACACATTTGTAATTGTATTTGTACTGCACATTGCATCTTGTGTACTTTGTATTTGTAATGCACATTGCATCTTGTATACTTTGTATGTGTACTGCACATTGCATCTTGTATACTTTGTATTTCTTCTGCACATTGCATCTTGTATACTTTGTATTTCTTCTGCACATTGCATCTTGTATACTTTGTATTTCTACTGCACATTCCATCTTGTATACTTTGCCAAGATCCATCCTTGTTATACTGTAATGAGACATATTGCTTGTTCCTGCATTCACATTCATACAGATGTCTTGTCAAAACATCATAAAATAAAAATATGCGCCGTGTTCTGTGGTATGACTGTAATAAAAATGTTTTCCTTTTCTAAAGATTTAGGGATCTGAAGAAAGATGAAGTACTCGGAGTTTCCTACAACAGACTTATCAGAATAGATATGACAACTGGAGACCCAATTTCCACCTGGAGATTTTCCAATATGAAACAATGGAATGTTAACTGGGAAATACAGCAGGTCAGTTGTTCTATCTAACCCAGTTCAGTTTGTATTCTTTCTGCTTCTTGTAACCACTGACCAGGGGCATCCCAAGGCCGGGTGTCACCCCGGAGCGGAGACCAGGTAACTTCCGCCATGATGTCATCTTAGTGATGGACGCAGGCAGAGAGAGGAGGGGACGTTCACCCAGCGGGATGAGGTATGCCGCCGGGTCCCCTCCTCTCTCCTGACACTGATGGTCTGCAGGGTCCATCCCACAGCTCTGCTCTCTGCACAGGCTATGTACAGCATAGTGATGATGGCACTGCTACTTACTACATAATATCACTGCTTTCAAATGTATTTGGTGCTCACAAAGTGGATTTATATCCTTTGTGGCCATTGAGGAATATATTTAAATGAACATTTTTCTTATCTGGAGTTCAGTTTATTGTGTATTGCTGTAAGGCAACCTTATGATCCCATGGTTGTTTAGCCAGACAGTTTTCACTAACAGAAACCAATGATGATGCTTTTTCCCATCGTATGCCCAGCTGGCTTTGCACAGGTTTGGGACAGATATACCTAAAGATGACATTAAAAAAACCTTGTGTATGTAAAATAATACCATCAGTGTGATGCCATATCAAATTGGAAAGGAATAACAAGCTTTCCTCGTACCCCCTAATTTGTAAAAAAAAAAAAAAAACCTCACTAGCTTAGAAATTTCTTAGCAGTTGCCTGAATTTGATGTCAGAAGATCCTAATTGTTATTATGTCATATGTCATATTATATCATATGTTATTATGAATGCTACTAATCTCATTAAATAGATGTAAATCTAGTTGTGCATAATCCCCCCTTCCCCAGTCTATGTCTGCAAGGCTGACTGCTGTATAAAGGGGAGGAGCTTAGTACAATTGGGTGGGGTGACGCTTGGTGTTCTTTTTCAGATGGTTCCTCAAGCGCAATATATATTACTGAGAGTACCATAACTGTTGGACTTCTGGACTTCACTACTATTATAGCAAATACAACTGGTTATTGCCAGTATTGCTATATAAGCTATATAGGTATCTCTGTCAATGCATACTAATGGAATCCTGATTTGCTAAGACAGTCATTGTTTTAAGTCATGCAACTGTTATTTTCAGTTCTTCAGTGTTGGAAATAAAAATATACCAATATTTTGTATAATTGGGGCTTTTAAGGTGCCAAAACTAGGACTACATTAAAATATTTATATAAAAGCATCCGTTTATTTTATATACCAAAAAAAAATCAGGAGTTAAAAACATTGCATTATAAGTAAAGTGTTTTCAATCAATAATGTACAAAGTACAATTGTTTTCTAGTGGCATAAAGTGTACCTCCCTGGTCCTCTCGGCTTGTTTCACAAAAGAGGTTTATCACATTACTATATACAATACTTTGTAGATTGCAGATAGATGTGGAGTTGCCCAGTCTTCTACGTATTTCGCTAATGCTTCATTAGGAAAGGGAGGTAACTTGCAACCTCATAATTGTTTCTTGTACAATTGATGGAGAAGGGATCCATACACTTGGGAGATGGAAGTGGTCACCACAAAGATGCCAATAGTGAGGAGCATCTGGGGACACCAAAAAGGGGGTCTCCCATCTCAGGTCCCTGATGATGGTAAAACGGGAGACACCTGTAAAAGTGTCATATGTATATTGCAGAGTTGTTGTGAATAATCCATCCTAAATAGTCTGGCTTCCTTATGCTCCAGGTCCTCTGTCCCCATCTGTCACTCCACTTTGCTTTGCAAAAAGGATAAAAATAATTATCAGTATATCCTAATGAATTAAGCCTACAGTCAGTCTATTGATGTCTAATCTATGATTCGCTCGGAGTCACATGGCACCACAGATCATTATCAATTAATTGAAACTTTTTGCAACTAAAAGAACTAAGAAATTGAGATTTATGACCCTTTGGAGGCATTAGAAGACATTTGAAAATTTCCAAAATGTAAGATTTCTTACCACTGGAGTTAACCTTTTCCAGTGAAGGCCTGTGGCTTAAAGGATAACTCCAGGAATCTAAAAAGTTAACCCTTGCAGTGCGGGGTAGCACTTGTTTTTCTCTAGTAACTGGAATACAGAAGATATGCTCACTTGATCCTCAGTCCTGCGGCGGTGAACACTCACCTCCTCTCTCTCCCCGGCTTTGGCATGTCCCTCGGAATCTCACGTCTAATGCAGGTGAATGGACCTGCAATAGACGTGATGACATTATTGGCAAGAGCCCGGTGGAGAAGAGGCTGTGGACACTGGTCTACCAGCCAGGCGGTATTAAAGATTGGATTAGTTTACTTTTTTATTGGAGCCCCTAGACCAAAAGGAGAGGTAAGACTTGCAGTGTGGCGGTAGCCCCAGTGCAAGGATTATCTTTTTAGATTCCTGGAGTTCCTCTTTAAAAGACATTCATCAAGCTAAAAACATGTGTCAGAAGCTTATGGTGGAAGCAGGCATTCCCTGATTAGCTTTACTGAACGCAATGTCACTTTACTAAAACAAATATGAGCCTGTGATTAGAATGGCAACCTTCATTAGATGTTTCTAAGGCAAATATTAAACTTAGGGATAGATTCTTTAAACTTGAACAGAAGTCTTATTTTTTAAACATACAATATATTTAATTGTACCTGTTGTTATAATTAATATATATTAATGTAGTTGTGTTTTTTTTTTGCCTTTCAGGTTGCCATTGACTTTGATCCTAATATATCTATAGCCTTTACATGTCAAAGTGCAAGTTGCAAAGTGGTCCATGAGTACATAGGAGGTTACATCTTCCTCTCAACTCGCTCCAGAGACCAGAATGAAACCTTGGATGAAGAACTTTTCCATAAACTTACTGGAGGCCAGAACTGAAAGTGGATGAAAGGTCAAATGTTAAAAACAGAAAGGCCAACTTTATTCCCTGTGGATCTAATATTTGCAAGTACAGGCTTTGTAATAGCTAAAAGAGCCTACTGAAAACAATTTGTACCCGATGACTACACTTGAAGCCCAAATGTTACAAAAAATATATATATTTATTCAGATAGACATTGTACTGACAACCCCCAACATCATAACAGACAATGGAACAGGACAATAAAGAGTAAAAAAAGGTGTGAGATTTTGACATGGGCTTTGGCCACTGGATGGACTGATGGCCAACCAGTGGCCACAGACAAACACTGCATTTATAATGGTACAGGTCCTTCTTGAAATTGCTTTTTTTATTGCAAAGTGTATAAATGGCACTGTAATAAAGGAAAGAGTGATAAGTATCTTTCTGAATGCTCTCTGCCCATTCCTGCTCTCCTCATCTTCTTATTGACCCTATCACACTCTGTAACCAGTAGGAGGCGAGGAGAGGCAGAGAGGGGAATGCTACAAAGTGATCAGGAAGAGACCCAGTTGCTATAGTTCTATGATAGGACATGCATTTAAATTGATCCACTCATTCAAGAAAATGATTGTGCATGAAATATCATGCAGGCAGTGGTTGCCTAAGGATGTGCTTGCTTTGATATCATTATGACTTTACTCTCAGATAACTGAGAATTAAACACAGTATGGATAAGAAATAAAAAATACTGCTTAAATAAAGCCCATCATTAAGGAAATATAGTGGCTACCTTTGCTGACTAGCTGGTATACTGAACCACTAACTTTAATATTAGTTTTCTCTGACCTTTAACAAGTTTACTGATCAAAGAATCACATAGGACTTTTTTTCAGCAGATTTCACTTCCATATATGTAGGACAGCCAGAGGCTTCAGGGGTTTCCCAGAATTATGGTTGAAGGTCAGACCTGTCATTGCATATCCAGCCATCTGACCATCTTTACCATGGAGAGCCTTGTGCTTTGTAACCCATCTGAGGGCCCCTCCCTTGTAAAGGATTGCTTATAAGGCAACAAATATGGGCAGCTCTATTCGTTTTAAGCCATCAGCTCTGGAAGCTCTAAACATGTTAAATCATAAATGTGTTTTCCTTAAACTGTAGCCAATACATATTATTAGACAAGACATAGATAGTAAGGAAGGTCTAATGTTTTTTTTAATTATTATTTTTATACATTATATTAACAGTTTGCGCAGTGCTTTACAATAAAAGGAAGACATTACAATCACAATACAATTCAAGACACGATGGTAAGATGGACAAGATGCCTGGATCTTCATATCTTGAAGATTCACCCAATTTTGTTGTCCTGGTGAGCATTGTTACCGGGACAAAAAGTGATGGAAAATACAAAATTTGACACTTGTTGCCAGAACAGGATAAGAGGGTACATCTTCCAGTGGGGACACCCATGCTTTAATTAAAGATCAATTGTTTAGAATTTTTTTTGTTTTCTGGGGTGAAGGGCATGTGGTGTGAATGTCAGCAATCAGAAACCACCTTTTATTGTTCTGTTGTAAACTAATAAATGCATGAATGCTAAAATCTGATTAATATAGATCACTATACATCTTGGCTATTTGTATTCCATTAATAAAGCATAGTATTTAATGTATAGTTTTGGATAGAGTAGAATGGGTTAAAAGCCCTGCTAGTTTATTTTTTGCTGTCTGTTTCCCAGAGAAATCTTCCAAAGTGAGAGGAATTCCTCTCTCTAGACAGTTGTTCCTTGAACAGGTATTGGAAGATTTCTCATCACCTCTTGTTCTGGTAACAACTCTTAAAATTTTCCCCTCACTTTTGCAATAACAGCCGCCAGTACAAATAAAGAGGTGAATCTCCCCAATGGGGACACAAACAGCATTAAAAATCAGACAGACAGTCTAACCCCTCACTACTCTATGCCTAGAGATAAACTTTAAGCCGCCAACAAAAGTCTGTGCGGCTTCCTCTTCTGTTTATAGTCATCCTAAGTTGTGGTACCCTCCATGGGAAAACACAGACCACAACCAAAGAAAAATCCTGAGAATTGTATTTGTTTTATTATAAATAACTTATCACAGACTTCATAAACCGTCTTAAGTAGGAGATGAAAGGCAAGTTTTGCCTTTCAAAATATACTAAAAAGTTTGCCTGTTCTGAAAATTCAAATACTGTATAAAATAAATGACATGTATATGTACTTTTTAAATGTTGTAATAAAATATTTACACATGAACTACTGTGAAATAACTACACAATTTTAGAACCAATATGTGACCTAAATATTTTCCTGGAGTTCTTCCTTTAGGCCCAACTGACTTTTCAGTTTCAATCGCCTAATTACGTCCCAAGTGCATCAAAACAAAAGGTGTGAACAATCGGGCAATTGGTTTTCTTAAAGTGGAACTAAATTTAAAGAATTAAAAATTGCAGGTAGGCTCTTTATTGCAGAAGAGACATGCTATGGGATTTTAGTGGACTGACCCGTCATCTGCAACTGTTGACAAGTACTTGTATTTACATAAACCAAATGGTGCAGAAAATTGATGATCAAAACAAAGCAAGCAGGACATTAAAGGAAAATTATTAGGTGAGTGCTTTGCACTCAGCCTCATAATCTGAGCCGACCTGTGACAATGAAACTGTTACAGGTTGGCTCAGTAGATCGGGAAGTGAGCGAACACATATTGGCGCTCGCTCACTTCTTGATCTATCCCCGCAGGTGAGCCGTGACAGGGGAGTGACTGGATTCCCCCCTCCCCTGTCCGATCCTCCAACGCTGACTGGCGGGTACAGCTGGCTCTGCCTCTAGATAGGCAGAGCCCGCTGTCACTCATGCAGCTGGGCGGATCCAGACATAATTGTCGGGATCCGTTTCAGCTGCGACGCCTCAGCATACCGCGAGCTGTAGCTCGCGCTATACTGAGCTTTGGTTGACGGGAGGACGCTAGTTAGTGTCCTCCCATTACTCTTCGGAGAACTATGGGGAAAAGCACTAACCCCATAGTTCTCCTTTTAAAGCCTCATTCACAGGGGGCCTGTTGCTCGGCACAACGTGAAAGGCAGTTGATGCTCCCGGAGCTGCAGGAAGAAGCGCACAGGCAACTCATGTAAGTCTATTGAGACGCAGGAGCTGTGGTTTGACAGCCACAGACATAAAGTACATGATGGTCTGTGTCTGGCTGTCAAAACTCGTAATTGTAGGATGCAGCGTGTGAAGGTGCACAGCTCGTGCCTCTCCATAGACTTGCATGAGCTGCCTGCACGCTTCTTCCCAAAGCCTTGGATGCATTAAAAAAAACTACCCCTCACACTGTACAGGGCTTTCTGTACTTTCTGTGTGAATGAGGTCATAGAGGACCCATTGTGTACAACTCATACTGGATGATCCAAGTGTGCAGGTTTACACACATGCCTGGGATAACATTTTCAGCCATTTGGATTGTGTCTGCATGTTTGTCCACCTCTATTGTGTGTGGCCAGCTTATCTCGATTTCTGCTGTGCAGAGGATTGTGGAAAGGCGCTCATTTTAAGATCGTTTTAGTCTATATTCAATGATCTTTTTAATTTATGAATAACATATCTTTAACTAGTACAAGACATTGATTAAAGGAGAACTATGAGGTGAGTGCTTTTAACTCATCCTCATAGTTCTAGCCGACCTGTGACAATGACACTGTCACAGGTCGGCTCAGTAGATCGGGAAGTGAGCGAACACATACCGGCGCTCGCTCACTTCTCGATCCTGTCACGGCAGAGAGCCGTGACAGGGGACTGACTGGATTTCCCCCTCCCCTGTCCAATCCTCCAGCACTGACTGGCGGAACGGACGGGGGAGGGGGCGGGTGCAGCTGGCTCTGCCTCTAGATAGGCAGAGCCAGCTGTCACTCACGCAGCCAGGCGGATCCAGATATAATTGTCGGGATCCGTTTCAGCTGCGGCGTCTCAGTATACTGTGAGCTGTAGCTCGCGGTACACTGAGCTTTGGATGACGCGAGGACGCTAGTTTGTGTCCTCCCGTTACCCTTAGGAGGACTATGGGGAAAAGCCCTAACCCCATAGTTCTCCTTTAAATAACCTGTACAATTCGAGATCTCACAAGATATCTACTCAGAAGTTGGTTAAAAATGTATTGCTTTCACAATTAATCGTAAATCATGTCAGCATTCCATCAGGAATTCCCTTTGTCTTTCCTAACCCAATATAAATTCCACCATCATCGAATTTCAGCTTGTTTAGCCCATGCTGACAATCTTGTTCTGTCTTAGGGTGCACCTGGCTCTGCAACCTAAGCAGGAATTTTAGGTTGGAGACACCAAGGCCTGGTACCGTTTCCCGCATGTGTTTCATGTCAGGCTCTCCTTATCTCGTCTGTCAGTCAGGAATCCTTGGCTCATCCTTAACATTCCACAGATTTGGCTTCCTTTTAATGTACAGGCCACAGGGTATCAATTCATAATGACAGTACAACAGCCAAACACCTTACAGACAAACAGGAGTCACAGTTTATTTTGGCCTGGAAAGACCCTTTCAAATGTTTTACAGGATTATATTCAGGGACGATATATTACCTGTTTAGTAATAGCAGCAGTATCTTTTCTACTGAAAGCATTGATTTAGCCAAAAGGTATAGAAAAGTTCATGGGTAGTAATGGCAAAATAATGGAGTAGATGTTTTCTTAATGGCACCCACAGTTCATTATATCTAAAGCAGTATGACAAAGTATTGAACCAAGACCATTGTTAAGCTGGCCATACACCAGTAGAATTTAGTTAGTTCCATTTTCTACTGGTTAGCGGGGTCTAATCGACATTCGTTTTCAACCACAGTAAAGAGAGAAATCAAAGGAGCAAGATCTGAACAATCAAAATTCGAAACCATGAATGTGATTTTTGTTCGAGAGAAATTGTACACATTTTGACCACTTAGTGACACAGCTGCAGAAAATGTTTTAGTTCCTGGGGATCGGAGCAATTTTGTCATTTTTGCTTGTTTGTTTAACCATAATTTCCATCTTCCTCATTCATTGCACCTTCACATATTATGTACCGTTTTTTAAAGGACAAAATGGGCTTTAATTTGATTTTACATATGCATATAAAAAAATCTTATTTTTATATTAAAAAAAAAAAATTGAAAAAACATTTTTTTTCACAGTTTTGGCAATAATAATAATAATGTATACATTATTAGTGTAGCTAACAGAAAGTAATTCATAATAAATTGTTTCATGTGTCCTGATTTACAGGGTATATTATATGTCTGGGTTTATTTTGGGTGTCATAGGTCACAAATACAAGAGTACACAATTTTAGTGTGGAACAATTTTAAAATGTGATATGTTTACCTCCTAACTTTAATAGCCTCCTCCGCACTATATTTTCTTATCATTTTTTAATGAAACGTATTTTTAAAAAAACGTTTTTAAAGGGCTTTTGAAATAAATTAGTTGACTCAAGGTTGGCAAAATAGAACGTTCTGATGAACGACTCAGAATGAAAGTGCCAACAAAACTCTACCAGTGTATATCTGTAAAAAATAAGTCAAGGCAACTGGACTTGCTGTATTTTTCTTGAAGACATTTCACTGGACATCCGACCAGCTTTCTCAATTCAGAATGACTTGTACAAAAAATTATCTGGGAATATACGGTATATAGTGAATGTTGCTCCAATCCACATAATCTGTTAGTGACAACCAGGTGTTGATTGCATTAACAACCACAGTCACTGGTTGTGAATAACAGATTATGTTGATTGGAGCGACATTCACCATATTTTTTCCCAGATAATTTTTTGTACAAGTCATTCTGAATTGAGAAAGCTGGTCAGTAAGTATCGGTGCATTTGGGCGAGTACGAGTACTCACCACCAATACCGATACCAGTATCGGTATCGGTGCATCCCTATTGAAGATGTTTCACTTCTCATCCAAGCAGCTTCCAATCCTCATTTGGGCCTGTAAAGTTAATTGGATGTGTAGAAAAATGTCTTGAACGTTACAGTACAGGTCCAGGTGAATGTGACTACTACTAGACCAATTACGCAGAGGGATATACAATTGCTGCAGAGTAGGAGAAAAACCATGATACTTGCATTTTAAATACATTAGCAATGACAACAGAGAGGAGTATTTATGTTTGAGCAATGAAGTACATATGTTTTTTTTTAGGAGGTATCAGTAAATGATTTACTTAATGCTGCTCTTCCTTTAAGTCATGGTTTTCTTGTTCAGCTACCACTCCCGCCCTACTAAGTGTGTTACTAACCATTAATCATCTCTATAGACTATGCAGTGATGTGGCAATAGGTTATGGAGAAACACATAGCGGTACATGTGGGTTTCTGTAGCATATGAAGGATTTGTGTCCTGGTATGCAGTCTGCAGCATAATTCATTTTCCTTTTCTGCCTATTGTTTTATATATAAGAGTATAATATATAAGATATAATACATAAATATATAAGCATATGTTTTTTCTGTTATTTTTCAACTATCTCAGAGATAATAAAACACTGATATGTAAGGTATACATGAGGTAAGTGACAGACCATGTAAATCTGGCCATACACATTACAATCTAATTGTTCTATTTTTGTACAGTCTCATTTTGATTTACCTAAAATACTTGATGTACTAATGGGCCTTCATAAATAATCCTTTCAATTTGGATCCCATCAGATAGACCCTTGTAATAGGTAGTAGTTGGTAGAGCTGAAAGAAATTGTTCAATCTGAATTAGTGTTCAGCTTTAGAATCATGGGGCCATCTTGACACAGTCTTTAAAGCTTCATTTAAGCAGGTAAATTAGGATATTTTGCTGCGTTCAGAGGTGGCTAAATGCTGAACGCCGTCTATGGACACAGCTCCGCTCTGTGCTATGGCCATATACATACTGGCTGATTACATGTGGCCAGTTTGTGTGTGGTCAGAAATGCCATCCCTGGTGGCAGTGAAGTATACAGGGTATGGCACATATGACACATGCTGGGTGCCTTTTGAAGGGGGTGGGCGCTGCTCTGTAGGTCAGCGAAAGTTTACCCCTCCATGGAGACAGCTGACTTTTTTTCTCTCCCCACCCCTCTCCCATACACATCTCCCCGCCAGGCTCTTAACAACCAGGGAAGACACTCCCTTTTCTCCTGTTCTCCCCTCTCCCTCCTCCTTACTTCTACAAACTAGTATTTGAAGTTGCTGGAGACTGTGTTGTCCCTTGTGATCTTGTACTTGACAGGAAGTTCAGGGAAGCTGAGCTGAAAGAGTTGGAGCCAGCTTTTTGGAAACATGACTCCTGTAAGTGTTTGGGAAAAAATTTAAAAAATACTTTGCTGGGCAACGTATATTTGTTTGATCTGTTAAAAAAAAATTTGAGAGTTTAATACTACTTTAAGAAGAAAATGCTGCTCTCTTCTGAGGGATGGACGAGATAGATATGTTTTTATACTCCATATGTACACATCCCTATAATGGTTTATTCATATTAAGTAATTGGAGTGACCTTGGTAGGAATTTGACATCTTGGTGAAACTACTACCATGCAAAGGAACCATCCAACCTAATTACCCCCATCAGATGGGTACCTTCACCATTACAGACCACCACCAGGTCTAATAGTTGGCAACAGACATTGTAAGTTGAAGACACTCTTTCTCCAAAACGTTTTGCATTCAGAAACTAGGATGAAATATAATTTATTAGTCCTTATTACATTTCTCTATTGCTCAGGGTTTCAGGTTTCTTTACTCTTCATGGCAGACTGTGCATCTTTGTACATTTGTATATCTGATGTGCCAAGTACAATGTTTCTAACTATGAACTTCTAAGCAGCTGTGCCCATTATCAAGGAAACGATACAAACAAATACATACCAAAAATGCACTGTGTTCCAAATATTTTGTGTAACCCCCTATTTATCAAATATACGCAGACAAATTTCTCAATATCTACAATACAGATATTATTGTGTTTTAAGGTGTAATAAAGTGTCCCGTGAAACCAATTCATAGTAAATAATCAAATATCTATCAGATGAGATCCCAGTGTAAAGATAGATGATTTCTTGCAAAAAAAAAGTCACTAAGTGTGTCACCTCTACACATGCACCCATTGGGCAGATCCACGTACCAGATATACATGATCCACTGGTAGGTGCAGTCAAAATAGCAAATCATGTAGTAATGCCGTTGGCACAGGCGCATATACTCTCATGTAGAAAACGCCCCCTTTCAGCGCCATAACACTCTCTTTTGTTTCTCATAAGTAGAACTAAAACATATCTCCCATAGAGTAACTATGTTTAAAACATTTATTCTTCACTCTGTAGATTAAAATCTTTTGATATACTTAGGGATGATTTTGGACTTCCCAATCAGGAACTATTTCAATACCTCCAAGTGAAGCATTTTGTCTCCTCTCAGGCCTGTGTTCCTCCATATAGAACGGTCCCTACGGAATTTGAATGTAAGTGTAGAGATGATCCCCACTCCCCAGGCATGATCTCCATGTTGTACAGTTTTCTCCTCAATGGATCTGCACCTCCGAGCCATAAGTATATGAAGAATGGGAAGCTAACCTTAATGTCTTCTTAGATGCAGAGCAGTGGTCACAGATGGGGGATACTACAAAATGTTGCTCACAAAATGCATTGATCTTGGAAACGAATTACAAGCTGTTATATCGCAGGTACATGGTTTCCAGCTTCATGATGCATTATGCCCCTGGTCCTATTTGCCGCTGCTTTCATGGCTGACCTGAAAGGGGAACATTTATGCATATGTTGTGGATGTGCCCTGTGTTGAAAGATCTGTGGTCCTGGGTCTACAAGATGCTTTCGACCCTGTTGGGTGCTAATGTGCTAGCAATGCCAACTGAAGCGCTTCTTCTCCAACCACCGGCTGGTGTCCCCAAATACCAACATAGTCTAATGTTACATGCCCTTGCGGCTATAAAGAAGACAATTGCAAAAGCATGGCTGACTGATTCTCTATCTTTTGCTGAAGAAACACAGAGTACAATGAGCTTTTACCAATGAAAAATTAACTTCGAGACTACTAGACTCTAGTGTGGGACCCTTGGATTCATAATTATTTGCCTCCCTCGTTTGATAGATGTCTTGTTGACTTGTGAGGTTCCATAACAACTCAGTTGAGTCGATCAAGGCCTGTGAGGGTATCAGAGATGCCCTATTTCTGTACTTTCTACTACTTCTTCTATTTCTCTACTTACCTCCTTTTCTTCTGTTGTTTTGTCTCTCCATTGTTATCTCTTCTCACAATGCAGAGCAAAGGTATTTCAGGCTTTTACAGCTTATATGCTGCTCTCAACAGCTGGTTGCCCAGTTGGGCTCATCATAGGGACCAGAGCACCTTGCTATATTACTACACTATGAGTTGGATATAATTAGCTACCTTACATAATTTTTTGCAACACTCTGATAAATGTTGTTGGTTTTTGACTATTCTGCTTACTTTTGTTTTAATAAAAATGTATTACAGGATAAAACATTTATTCTTCAAAATAAAAAAACAAAATAAACACTCATGGTGCGCACATAATTGTACACTGGCATTGGGAAAAAGCTGTTTTCCCAATGCCAAAAAGACTAGCATTGAGACACACGTGACATATTGCCATCTCATGTCATTTTGGAGGCTGTACATTTATCTTTTTACCTCTGTCACCACTCTTCCTCTTCAAGGATGCAGTTTGTCCCGTTGTCATTATTTTTGATGCTGCAATTGTCATGTTTTTTTGTTTTATTTAACCAATACACCTGCAATATAAGCTCTGGGTATTTGCCCTCTTTTTAACTCATGCCGCATGTTGGTTTGAATAATTACATATCAATGTGCTCTTTGACGCACCTTTTTTTTTATAGAGGACACATACTGCTGAGTGACAGCCAAATATCTAATCTTCGAAGACTTGCTTGTAATTTTTATTTAGTCACAGAAAATGAAACTTTTTTTAATGGGGCATTACTCATTTATTTTGTCCATCTTTATATACAGTATGTAGAGTTACTGATTAGGAGTGAAACAAAATATGTCTCTCTTGGCAGACTAATCCAGTCAGTTTTGAACTATATCTAAAGGGCTTCTACTGATGAATTATCGTTCTGGCACCAGCTACCCCTGCAGTATCTTATAGAAGTAGTATAAGCTCTGATAAAGTACAAAACACGCTATAAATCTTTGTAAACCTCTTCTCACATCTTACCACTAGCTCACATTAGGAGAGTTCCCAGAGGATATAAATAGGAATATAAAAAAATTCATAACATTTGTCTGTGTGTGACCTCTGATATCCCATTTACCAACATCATCACCGAGCTGCTTACCTCTTAAAAAGGATTAAGACCTCACAACCTCACTGTATTTTAGAAGCAAGCACTTGTAATACGCTCTATGTTTCTGGTAGTAATCTACTATGTTATCTAGGATCAACCTCAAAGGATAAAGGCAGTTTAAACAAGGCAAAGTTTTTATAGATATTTTTGTTTTATAGGTTTTTGTTTTCTGGATATTTTAAGGGATTTTCCACTATTGTCCACTGATGTGAATAATAGTGGATTTCCACATTCTAGAACCTCCTCAGGTCAACTTTTTGTAATGCTTAAACTTGGTTATAATTTCATAAAGATTGCCATGTGTGTGTTTAGCATTACTCTTAGATTGCTGATGAAATTTCCTTCTGAATGTTTTTCACAATGAAAATGCCCAAGTAGCTTTTCTCTCACATTTATATTTACTGTATGTATATCTATATATATATATATCTATATATATATAGATATATATATATAGATACACATATATATATATATAGATATATATATCTATATATATATGTTAAAGGGAACTAATAAATGAGCATTGGCTAACAGGTAAGATATGGATCTGGGGATGTAGGTTCAACCCAAAGCTCTACAAACCCTCCAGGCTCCAGATCAGAATTGTGTATTATCCAATTGCTTGCTAGCCCCACTCTTTCTGATTGAAATGTTTTTGAAAACAGGTAATTGATGACAGAAGGAGTGCGGGTGAGAGTGTTAAATCACTACTTATTCACTGTTGTGCTTACATTTCAGCGTGAGCTATTGAACTCTATAAACATCAGTTTTCTTTAGCAAAGTAGGTAGGTATAGATGGTAAAATGTGTGTAAAAGTGCTTAAAGCTCTACCTACAGCCTGATAGTGACAATATTTGTATGCATTATTTCATATTCACCTGAACAAAAAAAAATTACAAATATGTTACTTTTTTAGTTCTGAATGCTAATATATATTCCCTTTAAGTTTGTCAAGATAAGATCACACTTTAAATTACTTTCCTTTCTGGGCATACATGCACCTATTATATGTTGCTGTCTGATACATTTTATCACGTCAAGTGGTCTTACATCTTTATAAGCCAAAGGTCAATAAGTCATTGAATATAAATATGCACCAAGCTGAGCTTGGTACATATGCCTTGAGTATTTTAAAGCATTGTCTTATGTGAAATATATATATGGATTCAAAAACACATTATGCTGCTGAGTTAGACAGAAAGCTGTAAGATAACAGGAGAAGTAATGGATATACAAAATGAAAATACAGTATGTGATGTCACTGCAAAAACACGGTGCTTTAGTAGATTGATAATTAACACACAGTGCAGGCAGCCAGGAACTTCAGTAGAGCACGAAAAAATGTTATATTGCAAATATTTCTAAATTATGGCACCATGGGCTTATTTAAGGGAAACATGCCACAAACCAAGTTCATTCTTAGCGTAAGCAAAGGTTACTTTTAGTTCAAATCTCATGTCAAGAAGATCAGGAGGTCCAGAGAAATATCTGGAATTTTCCTGTAACATTTTAAATTGGCCCCACCCCATTTTAAACTCTTAGACCCCATTCACACGGAGCGATTTGTAGCGCAATTTCAGCTCAAAAATCGCTCAAACATCAACTCAATGTAGCTCATCCAATGCATTTCAATGGAGCTGTTCATATCTCACAGCTCAATGTCGCCTGTAGCTCATCGCTCAATCTTGTCGCTTAAACATGACCTATTTTTCTGGGGATTTTGTGCGATTTGGCCCAATAGACTTCAATGGTGTAGCTCAATGTCGCACATTACCAGCGAGTTTGCATGACATTCTCGCGCTACGTCGCTCTACAGAAACGTCACTTTTGCACAGAAATATAAGCAGGAACATTAGCAGAAAACAGGAAGAGGAATTCTGTCATATCAAGACCGCTTTTGATTGGGTACAGCCCAATTTAACAGCTACGAAGTCCATGCCAAAAGTAGCGCTACGTAGCGCGACAATATGTGCACTGTAGCTCAATGTCTCTCAAAGTCGCTCAGCTCAAATCAGCGCTGAAAAAGCCCAGCGGCGGGCACCAAAGAACTCCTGTGAAAACAAACAATATTTGATTCCCTATACTATACATGAATAGTTTTTCCAATATTCTGAACTCCCTCGCTGTTCATATTATGTAACTGTGGCCAGACAGCAAACACCTCCTTCACTTCCAGACTGACAGGGTTATTCACAAAAGGGTGAGGAGTTTGGAGAAGGCAGGAGAAGGGAGCAACCTAGGCCAAAATAGCTGATTTGAACAAATTATCCAATTCAGCTCACTTTGCAGTTCAGCTATGTTGTCCTACATTGTTCACTTCTCCTGCCTTATCCAAGCTCTTCACCCTTTTGTAAATAACCCTGTAAATGATGTCCAGAAGAAATGTGAGAATCATACTGCATTTCTCAGTGCCAGTCAGGCAGGGAATGAAAAAGATGCTCCTAATCTTTAATCTGTTCCAAAAACTTATAACGAACCCCCTATTATACATTAATTGCAATGCTATATAATTAGTATTAAAAAATTCACATCAAAAACATAAAAATAAAATCCTTAATCCACGTAGTGTAATTGATATAAACTACTCACTTTAAGAGTTCATAAACATAATCATAAAGTCCATAATCCAGCCAAAGTGATGATCAAATGACAATGTCATACACAATGGAGTCTGTGCCCACCACCAGGTGAAATCCAAGCTCACTCAATCAGAGAGCTTCCCATCAGTAGAAGGTCTAAACATGCTTTTTTTTTAGCTCCCTTATTTTCTCATGATCATTAAACAGCCCAAAACCACTTTGATACAATTATTTCTAGTCAAGCCTCTTCATAGGTGGAAGCTATCATGGACTGGTGCACCTACAAGCACTAACCAGTCAGCATTAGAGAAACCCAACACTCTAGACATAGTGTAGCATGATGGCATCACCACCACCCGCAACGTGTTTCTTATACTAAGGACTCTGTCAAAGCTTTAAAAAAAAATTGCTAGTGAGTAGTGTTTGGCCAACTTTAGCCCTTCTCTCTTTTAAAGGTTTTAGGAAAAATATGTGTTCTGCCATTGCTAGTTACCCAGCTCCCGGCCCCCCCCCCC
>NW_017306296.1:1010294-1031228 GCF_000935625.1 Nanorana parkeri | reverse complement strand
CCCCCCCCCCCCCCCCCCCCCAAGGCCAGGTGTCACCCGGAGCGGGGACCAGGTGACACCCCACTGTGACGACATCGCTCATGCGCGGCCATTTAATAGACATCTGCCGGCGGCCATCTTTGTGATGGACACCGGCAGAGAGAGGAGGGGACATTCACCCGGCGGGATGAGGTATGCCGCCGGGTCACCTCCTCTCCCCTGACACTGTCGGGCTCACGGTCCATGACCGAGTGCCCAACCTTTTAGAGGGGGTGACACCAAAATGACTGTCAGTCATTTTGGTGTCACCCCTCCAATGGTGTCAACCGGGTGCGGGCCGCACCCCTCTTGTGACACCACTGCCCAGCTCTCATGCTGACATGGTGGGCGAATTGGCTTCTGTCTAAAATTGGCCCTAGTATGTGAGCTAGGGACCTTAGATTATAAACGTCTCGATGGCAGGGACTGGTGTGAAATTACAATATGTAAAGCACTGTATAAATTGTCAGTGCTATAAAAATGGCTGTGATAAATAAAATAATGAGCTTCACTAGAACATTTTGTATGTGTTTGAAAAAACAAGCAAAACTAGAACATTCTGATCAGTTGTTCTGATCATGAAGAAATACAAGAATGGAAAGAATTAAAAAAAAAAAAAACTATGGTAATGGTCATCTTGCCTTTTTTTTAAGTCAAGCCAAAGTGGTAAACATTCCCTTTGTTCAGCTTTTCTTCCTGCTACACAGAATATTTGCAGATTCTTAAATAAGCAAGTGTGCATTAGTCAAGTGTTCTTTGTCACTTCTCAAAGTTCTTATCAAGGAACCAATATAGATAAGGTGGAATGGTACAATGAACTGCACTTTAGCACCTGCTTTTTAAAGGCCCTAATATCTGGAAACACACAGAGTAGTCTGTGCTTTGTCACAGCAGTAATACCCTGGGATATGTTCACATGAAAGCTTATTCTAGAGAAGAAGAAAATACTACTGTGAAAAATACTAGAAACCCATAATAAACCGTTGGAATTTTTTTCATTGCTTTATTTGACATTCAAAGATAAAATGACTGGTCTCTCTGTTTTCTGGAATAAGAAATAATAAAGTCTTTGTGTTTGGTGACAGTGTAGGAAGATCATATAACCAAGGACTTTACACTGAAGATCACCTAATTAAGTGTCTGTAACATGAAGAATTTGCTGAGCAATCTTTTCTTTGTTGGTGCTATTTATTTCTATTCTTTTTCCTTTTCCTTCTACTTTTTCCTTTCTCTATGCCACCTTTACACTACATTTTGCTGTTTGCCATATTTGATCTATACAGACAAAACCCCTATGGCTGGCTATTCGGACCCAGTGTTTGTAGGCAATGGGGTTGATTTATTTACTAAAGGCATAAAGGCTTTGAAAGTTTAGTAAATGAGGTGAAGTTCTGCTGAATTGCATTGTCCACTCATGTGCAAGCAAAAATACTGTTTTTTTATATTGTATTTTCCTTGCATGATATTGAGTCTTTTTTGCAAAGTAAAATGACACCACATTAACTAAGCTAATTCTTAATTAAATATGTTTACTTACTTTTTGCTGGAGATGAAAAAAAATATGTGAGGCAAAAGTTAAATCTATTTGTCCTGATGACCACAGGCAGACCACAGATAACCACCCGGTTTTAAATCAAACATAATTTATAACATCTATTGTATATCTATCTATCTATCTATCTATCTATCTATCTATCTATCTATCTCTCAAGAGCTGGGTCATCCACACAGCAACCTATGCAGAAGCCTTGAGCCTGTTGGAGGATGGTACCAGCTACAACCCTTCATTCTCCATTAGTAAACTCAATTGGTCAAAGCTCCCCTCTTTCTGGTCACTTTACAACAGAGGATATATTTGAAGGCAGTTGGTGTCTGATGGATTAGGCCTTCTCTCTGGTTATTGAAATGTCAAATGAAGGGATGGGGGGAACAAGGCCGCTACCTAGCCAAGGGCCATATTCTTTCTTAATCCAATTGTATCTATGTCTGTATCTATCTATCTATCTATCTATCTATCTATCTATCTATCTATCTATCAATCTAGTTGTCTATCTACTCATATCTTTTTACATCTCTCGGTATAGATCTATTTGTCTATCTATCTATCTATCTATCTATCTATCTATCTATCTACCTTTCTTTATTTCTTTCTGCTAAACTCTCTCCATCAGTCTATCCATCTGTCTGTCGTTCCACCTATCTTTTTACTTATCTCTATCTATCTATCTATCTATCTATCTATCTATCTATCTATCTATCTATTTATTTATCTATCTATCTATCTATCTATCTGTTTGTTTAGTGTATCTAATACTTATATTCATCTATTGCATCTTCACATTTATGCTGTATATTTATATCTTAAAATATTAGTATTATGAAAATCATATGTATATTACTTTATTATCAGTGGAGTTAAGGAAAAGAGATCCCAACAATCTGAGTTAAATATATTTTTTAAGATAAAAAGAAGAAACGTTTTTGTACATGTTGTATCTTTTAATTCCACCATACAGTTATTTAGCACAAATAGCCACGAAATAATAGAGCAGGCTTTCAAAGAAAGTTTTAACTGAAAATCATGTGATTGTTCTGGTGATTTCTGCAAATAATATGTAATTAATCTGCAGACAGTTGCACTGTCCAGTGTACATGGTGATTAAGTGAAACAAAGACCTCCCACCACATACCAAAGACACTAGAGTCTGCACATAGGTGGGAGAGGGAGAAGACGAAAAAGAAGAAATCACTTTCTACTTGTCTCTTTCTCTAGACCCCACATCGAAGAAGACAGGAGCGAGGGTTACTACTACATTCACAGGTAGGTCATGATGTGAATGGAAGCATGCTATGTTCTTCTGGGTCTGTGATGGATTATTTGCCATATATGAGTATGAATTACGTTTTTTTCACTTAATGTATTCGTAATTATCCATCATTAGTGTGGGAGTGGATGGAATTTTGACTCTAATTTGGCCCTTCATAAACATAGTCCTTCAGGATATATGTAATTAATCTAGGAATTCCCTGCATATGTATATGAAGTGAGCGCTGTATCACATTATGAATACTGCAGAATTATATTTTCTACAGATTGTTTAATTAGGCAGAGGAGACGATGATAATGAGATAAGTGTAATAACCCAGGGGACGAGCGAATGGAACTGTGGCACTTAAGACACATTGGGAGAATGGCCAAATTTGAATTCACCTGAATATATATATATGTTGCTTTGTCCAGTCTATAGAGGAACATGCTGTCCATGAATCCTCATACATTGCATAATTCCCCACAGACCAGATATAACACAATGTTAATCATTATTTATATTATATTAATAAGATCTACTTTTTAAAAATGTGTCTGCTAGATCAAAGGATTTTTTAAATATAATTTGACATCTGATAAATCACTTTTAAATGGTTGATCTGTTTATCACATCAGACAAAAACCATGCTGCAGATGATAAGTAATAAAGATGTGGACAAATTTGTTGATACCCTTACATGACACAATGTTCTCTGAAATTACTTGAAGCTGACCAAACAAATTGGCACCCATCATTGTTTATTCTATTTTCAATAAAAATCAGACTTTGCCTTTATTTTTTGATTTAACAGAATATTTTAAATATTGAAACAAATAAAAATGGCACAGACAAAAATGATTGGATCCTTAACCTAATATTTTGTTGCACAGACAATCACTGAAAACAAGTGACTTCTGCAGCTTTCAGTGAGACCTCTGCACCTACCAGAAGGTAGGTTTGCCCACTCTTCTTGAGCAGACCGCTCCTGCTGTCTCAGGTTTGAAAATAACTTCTTTAGACTGCAGGTTTCAGATGTTTCCATAGATGTTTGATAGGGTTCTGATAAGGGCTCATCGAATGACCTGTGACTGAGACAGAGCTTTCTAAAGAATAGCTCAATTAGATTAAGTCATAAAAACTTAAGTTATACTCTTATATGGCAAATAATCCATCACAGTTTTATTCTTAGCCTTTATTAGGGGCTTTTAGCTGTGGGTTTTGACTTATTATCCTGTTGCAGTACTCATGACCTGTGACTGAGTCAGAGCTTTCTGGGCAGTATGTTTCAATCTAGAATTCCATGATAGTCTTGAGATGTCATTGTGCCCTGCACATATAACCAACCATGTTTCACAGTAGGAATTATGTTTTTTTTTCTTTGAAAGCTTTTTTGTCTGTGAACGTAGAGCTGATGTGATCTGCCAAAAAGCTTCAGTTTTGTCTCAGCTGCCTAAATGGCATTCTCTCAGAAGCATCACAGCTTGTCAATAGGCATTATAGCAAATTCCAGTCTTGCTTTGTTATGTTTTCTTTCAATAGTGGAGTCTTCCTTTGAGTCCACTGTCACTCAGAAAGCGATGGATGGTGTGATCAGACAGTGATGTACCTTGACCTTGGAGTTTTGTCTGTATTTTTGGGGAAGTTTTCATTAGTTCTTTGTATACAATTTGCACCATCATTCTGTTCAATCTGGGGTCAATTGTCCTCTTGTAGCCACATCCACAGTGGTTGGCTATTCTCCCATGGACTTCAAACTTATACAAAATATTTGCAACTGTAATAAAATGCGCATCAAGCTGCTTGGAGAAGGTCTTTTAGCCTTTATCTCTGACATGCTGGTCTATACTCTTTCTGATATTCACAGACAATTCTCTGGTCCTGGCCACTGTGGTGCTTACAATGATACCAAACAGCATTGTGACTACTTTTCTCTATTTAAATAGTCTGACTGACTGATTACAAGATTAAATACACTTGTGATACTAATTATAAAAAAAAACAGTTACTTTAAAAAATCACTTTGTTCCACTTATTTCTGACCTTTTACCCAGCTTTAGCCTACCTCACTCTAGCCAAAACAAAGTAAAAAAGTTTTAGCTGGACTTAAACTTTAAGTAAATAGATTTTGATTTGTTGTACTTATGGTTCAGGTATATTGGCTTTGTAAGGGTGACCTAAATATTGTTTGTGGCATCTCCATATTAAGGGCCCACGTATTGTTTGTGTATTTCATCTGAAACACGTCCATTTGGCTTTCACAGTTGATGAGTCAGTTTCCACCAACTCGATATCTGCACTTTTCCTGAGGTACATATTTCATCTTTCATTAGTTTATGATGCATAACATCATACAGAAAGCAATTTGTCTCCTACGCACCATGCTGCTTCAAACAACATCCTCAGATTTCTTCTGCTGAAGATTTTGATGGTAAATAATTAACCCATATTAGCATACATGATATTTTCTATTTTAAAGAAAAGAGTATTTTCAATGTCTTTTTAAATGTGCATGGAAAAAGATTCACAAGGCTTATGTTATAAAAAGCTTTCCTTTTAAGTATAATCTATAATTATATATTACACGGGGACCAGTGGCGTAACTACCGCCATAGCGACCCACGCGGTCGCTATGGGGCCCTGGGCAGGGTGGGGCCCGGTCATAAGCAGGCAATTACAGAAGTGTCCCCTAAAAAAGGCTGCCGCCGCACCGACGGTCGCTCACGGGCTCTCTTCTCATTGGACAGAGCTGGTCTGCTGTCTCTTCCTGCTGTTAGGAGGCCTGAGATCTCTGGGGACAGAGAACCAAGTGATCGAACCTTTCACTGTATGTTATGTACTGTATATGTACTGAATGAGCCCTGCCAACAGCTAAGCCCTGTATATATACAGTATGTTTGTTTATGTATATATATATGTGTATGTATGTTTACACCACATGTATGTGTGCTATGCTGGCCAGGCTGCTATCCTTTCCCCTGCACCCCCTCAGTGGTTTCAGGTCATTTTCAATCCCCCCTAATATTCTCCCTGTCCCATGCTGTCAATTTTCCTCCTGATGTGCTTCTGTACTTTCAGTACACTTGTACCGAAATAAAAACATTTGTCAGGCCGAAACCGAAAATTTAATTTATTTTAATTGTTTCACATTTTTTTGATTTTTGATTATCTCTGCATTGCTGTATCATGTATGCTGAGATTTGTAGCTCCTCTACAGCTTGGAGTCAGTGGCAGAATTACCTGGGTCACAGCTGCAACCGTGCCGTGGCACTCCACCACTAACTCCAAGCTGTAAAGAGACTACAAATCACAGCCTAGACAGGAGGAAGAGGGCCCCAGTGAGTGCTGACATTTCCAAAAAGAGGACCACCAAAATCCTCAACACCAGGCCCATGATGCGGTTAATCCGGCCCTGCCTGCCAGGCAGTCGCAGTGTAGCAAATCAGCAACAGAATGATTTCTTCTTTAACTCTGAGGTCAGAGCCAGCAGGAGCAGAACTGAAGAGAAGGAGACGGTTGGTTGAGGGTAGTTTGCGGAGCAGGGGTTCGGAGGCGGTTTGGGGGGCCCCATACATAATTTTGCTATGGGGCCCAGTGATTTCTAGTTACGCCCCTGACGGGGACTTTCTTGTTTTATCACACACACAGATTCTGCTTCCTGCTTTGCAGTGCAACATGGTGCTTGTGCTTGGATAGATTGCTGAAGTGTTAGAATCTCTGTCAGGATTTTTGTTGCTGACTGAGTCCTATTAAGAAGATTTGGCTTCACCTGCGTGGTCTCTGGAAGTGAGGGCAAATGTCTCATATTGGCACAAAGAAAGAAAAAAAACAAAAACAGATTGCCCACTTTGTGCAACATTTTGCCTAGAGTTTCACTTTGAAACAATCATTGATTTACTCAGCATATCCGGGGGATAATGCAGTAGTACTAAAGTCATACATTTTATATAGTTTACTGTAATCTGGGTTTATATGTAATCACTCACACATGCTTCCAACCAAAGCAGCACTGATGTTCTCTCCAAGTTCTTGTCACATAACTCTGTACTATACAATTCATGAGGCTCAGCAATCAATCTTCCACATTGCCAACTGAAAGAACATTTTAAAGTAGCTAAAGGCAAAGCTTTCTTCCTTTAGTTTTGGATAAGTAGGTAATGGTTAAATCCCATCAGGTTTTTTAAAGATTTCCTTCAAGACAGAACAGAAAGTTAGATCAAACCTCTCCAAGGGAAAACCTCTTCTGGACAGCTCTCAATGGAAAAGTAAGTATGTGTGTAAGTATGTTTATCCTGGATAAACACGCATCAAGGGTAACTGGCATATGGGATTAATTGGCATAGGCATTGGTGGGGGAAGGTCCACTTTAAGCCTTTATGTTGCTTGATACAACAGCTATGAAAATAAAAAATCGCTAGGCAGATGGGTCATGTATTATGTACACATTCCAAGCCTTCTTCTACAAATTTTACTGACACATATCATTTATGTAACCTACTGTTATCTAACTGTTTTCTAATATTTTTCAGGTTATTAGTAATAACTGGTTACCCTAGCCATTATGATGTTCTGCTTTTTGCTGCTTGTGAGTAAAATGGGAATGTTAGCAGCTCAGCTCAACAGTACAGACCAGACTGCGACTGTCTCTAAGAATTTTACAGTGCCGCAGAATATCACCGAGACTGCGTGTAGAGGAAGATGCAACATCACATGTTTCCTACCTAAGCAATCACTTCAGGAATTTCCAGCATGCATACCCAACACTGTTCAGGTGCTAGACCTGGCCTTCAATAACTTGGCAGTAGTTACAGACCAGGATGTGGCTGACCTATTTGAACTGCGAAACTTGTCTTTAGCACACAACCAAATCAAAGAAATCCTCTGGGGGAGCAATGTGCTCGCAAAACTCATGGTTTTGGATCTGAGCAATAATCAATTATCAGTTGTTCCAAAGTGTAATATGTTAAAGAACGTCCAATGGTTGTCCCTAGCAGGAAATCCAATATTGCACATCCCTTCATTCGCATTCACGTGTTTCCCAAACCTGATGCTCCTCAATCTATCTTCTACTCTGATTGGAAGCAATTCATCAGCAGACATTGATGAGTCAGCATTTGCTCTGAATGCAACAGGAGCAAAGAAGGATTCTTTACAGTCTCTACACTTGCTTGATCTAAGTGCTACCTACCTTCATAGAAGTGAGTACAAAAATGAGGTTGGTTATTCTAAAGAAAAGACATACTCACCTGCCCAGCCAATCCAGAGTTGTAATCTGCAGATCCACTGCCACCATCTTCTTCTGTATGATCAGTAGGAGTCAGCTGTCTCTTCTGGGCTCTGCTGTCACCCCCTGATGACTCGTGGCCTGGTCTGCCCACCAGCCTCTGTGAATCATTGCTTCTGCAGCCTCCTGGGATATGTGACGGGGATATCACAAGAGACTGCGGTAGCAGGACATGTCATGTTTGCCTAGGCAAGAATGCCAGCTGGGGGGCAGGGTTGAACAAAAACATTTGAAAGAAGTGAGCAAGAAAAAAAATATATATATAAAAAACAATGCTTTTGTTTCCGGGGGAGTTGCAGGGAGCTAAAGTGGACCAGAGCAGTATAGGTCCACTTTAAGGTACTTATTTTTGTAAGAAAACCCCCAGTGTCCACTAAAAATCACATCAGCATTCAGCTCTGGATGCTGATATGAAATCATCTTATATTCATTAGTTAAACAACCATATTTTTTAATTACCTTACAGTTATTATTTTTCCACTTTCTGGTCCCCTTGGGCATTAGTGATGTAATGTGCCCAAGCGTTGCATCCTGGGAAGGTTACATCAGCAGTCCATTGCTGGGAATCTCATCTGTAATCTCATGAGATCTCAGGGAAAGGAATTTTCCTCCCCCGAGATTATATGCATGGTCACATGTATAGTTACATGTGCCTACGTTCCAGAAACTTAAGGAAGATTTTAGGGATGCACCGATACCGGTTTTTCGGTATCGAGTGTGAGTGTTGATCGGATTTTTTTTAGGTACTCGCTGATACTGAATACCGAAAGTCCCATTACGAAAGCCAAGCGGCGTGTAATGACTCACCAGCTGGCTTCCTGATTAGCCAGGAAGCGGGGCGGTGGGTAAAGACTCACCGCCCGATTGATCCCGATTAGTAGGGAAGCTATCTCCATGCTTCCTCGTCACCAGGTGACAAGGAAGCATGGAGACGGCTTTCTGGCCAATCAGGAAGCCGGGGGGCGGTTAATGACTCGCCATCCGGCTTCGTCATTGGCCATCTTCCTGACCAATCAGGAAGCCGGGCAGCGTGTAATAACTCGCTGCCCGAGTTCCTGATACCAGAAGTTCAGGTATTGATCTAGGCATCGTAGAATTTGGGCGAGTACGAGTACTCACACAAATACTCAGTATCGGCACTAGTATTGGTATCGGTGCATCCTTTGAAGATATTTTAATCTGCCATTAGTAAAAATGGCCACTGTGAGAAGAATGGGGAGGAAAAGAAAAATAAGGTATGCATAGGAAAAAAATCCTGCAATTATATAGAAGTATGTGTTTGTTGATTGTCATTATTAAACATTTCTAAAGTTGTCTTTGTTGTCATTTCAAAGATATGGGTAAAGTTCCTCTTTAATAACAGACCAATTACAAGTTTACAAAAGCACATTAATTTTTTTACATTTTCTCCTTCTCCTGGCCATTATAATATACAGTATAAATGAAGAACAGAGCAAGTCTTTTTGACACACACCTGTCAAGTGTGCTGTTAAACACACTTTCCTTTACCAATAGGGTCTTATTGAGATTGTGATCCTCGAATCCTAATACATACACTATAAAATATAAATAGGACAGCTAAACTCTGCTCAATAAGGAGAACAGCCGCACACAGGCAGACAGCAGCAGGTTATTAGATGGCATCATTCCTTGCTGACCGCTGTTCTTTTCCATAAGTCACCAAAACAATTATTAGCACAGAGTTAATTTTTTGTAGCAGTGAGGGGAGGAGCAGGAGTGCACACAAGAATATTCAGAAACTCTAAAGAAGGAAGAGAAAAAAAGACATACAGGGTTAGTCACAAAAGGTTGAAGAGTTTGGAGAAGGTAGGAGAAGTGAACAATCTAGGACGACATAGCTGAACTAGAAAGTGACCTGAATTGGAGAATGTTTCCAAATCAGCCATGTTGTCCTAGATTGTTCACTTCACCTGCCTTCTCCAAACTCTTCACCCTTTTGTGAATAGCCCTGTTAGACTCCAAATAACTGAACTATTGACCATATTTTCTTTTACTTTTAGGTTATATTATTTTTTCACCAAAAATGTTGGTTAATCAGTTCAGTATTGTAAATAAATTATAATAAAGGAGAGTAGATGGTATGAGCTGGCATCATGACATTATCAATATCATCATATCATAATAACATAAAATGAAACATTTTATGTATAAGGATTTCTTTGTATTTCAGTTGACGAGGCATGGAGTAAGCAGTTACCAAATCTGATGGAGCTTCACATCACGCAGATGATTAATATGAAAAGTCTGGAAGATGAGCTTCCGAAATGGTTTCCACAATTAAAAGTTCTGAACTGTTCAGGGTCCCGGGAACTCTCTCATGTCAGAACTGAAATATTTGAAAATGCTTCACAATCGATGTTTCTTTCTTTCCGCAAGTAAGTGTTTATAGAAATCAATGGTGAACTATACTGTCCATATGTAGCCATCACAGTGCAATGTTCTGTGGGATGTACAGGTGCCATTTAAAGGTAGAAATATTAGTCTAGAGGTCAGAATGAAGACCGTAGCGTAATAGGGTCACACCTCGGCACCCCACTGCTGGCACTCATCGCTGGCAGAACACACAAAGATGACTGCAGCTGATTGGCTGACAGATTTTTAACCTGGCTCCTTCGACAAAAGTTGAATAAAAACTGACTTTTGTTGAATGGAAGGATGCTCGAATGTTGGCCAAGTCATCGGGACTTGCCCAAATTTCAAGCAATATAAGGCCAACTTCTATAGCTCAATACCACTGTTCCTTTACAGCAGCACAAAGAGAGTGGCGGGTGCAAACCGGCCGAGCCCGTCTTGCTTCAGCATTAGCAGTTACTCACGGAACAAAAGTCTGGCTGGACATCCCAAGTTTCACTGAAAGTTTTCTTGTAGCACACAGGTGCACATCATCCCGCTGTGGATCCTCTTCATTCTGACACGTGTCACCCAATAATGTGAAGGGGTCCTGGGGCCGAAGCCAGCCGAAGGATCGGCCGAAGCTACGGCCAGATCCTTCGGCAGCTTTGTGAATAGACCCCGTAGTCATGTATATGGCCAACTTTCGTTTTGAGGCACGTTGTATAAAATAAACCTGAATGTCCACTAATCTAAAATGTACATTTTTATTATACTGCTATTCAATAATAACTGTCTAGTTTTTGTAGATGTTGAAGAGTCTCTCAGGGACTCTACTGGTGAGATCTCTGTGCTAAGTTCATGGCTCTGCACACCCACTGTGGTCATTATGGAGTCCCACTCGTCCTGATGGACTATTTATTTGGCAGATCTCACAATTGGATTCCCTAGAGATAAAAGGTGTCTCAACCCACTAAGCTCTCCTATATAAATAAAATGAACTGGCCTTTTAATATAATTATTTTTATTTTGTCATCATGCAGCTGCAACCTGACTTCTTTTCCTCCTTGGAACGTGACTGTCAGCTTTATTTATGTTGACCTCACTGAAAATCCACTATACTGCAAATGTGAACTTGACTGGCTACTATCAGACCCTGGAAAAATAACTCTATTCAGGTAAAAAAAATAAAAAGGTATTAATGAGGTAATCTGATACATTGTTATTAAATGTGCTCAAGATATAAGAAGGTTACCAGAGAAGATTTTCAGATGACTACTTTAAGTTCTGACTCATCAGTCTCCATGTGCGACGGTATAGGGACGGTATAAATGAAGTTGACAAGATCAATGATGGAGCCAATATAGAACAGATTTCTCCATCATTGTTTTTGAGGATTGATCGAGGAATCCCCCTCTACACTGTCAGAAGGACTGGCTGACGGACACTGTCAGAATACACGATTGGTGCTGGAAACTTACTGGCTGCCAGCACCGTTCATTTGAAGATTTTCCAACTGGCTCCTTCGATCAGCTGAACGAGGGATGCCGGCCGGAAGGGTGCCGACAGCTGCACCCACTGTGCATAATGTATGGCCAGTTTTAGTCTCAGCAGCTACAGTCTCAGTCGGTGAGCAGCTAATAAAGTGAAAAGAGACTTGAATGAGTCAGGGGAGGGACACCCTGCTAGCAAGCTCTTAACTAGCAGAGGAATGCAATCTGCTATAGAGCAGACAATGCTGGGCTTTCTTGTTAGCAAACCAAGCATGCTTTGCAAGCACCTTCTCACATATACACCCTGTAATAAACATTTTTTTTTATCAATGATTTTAAAGAAATAAAAAATTAATTATTTAAAACATTATTTTATACATTTGTAAACTTAAAGCCAACCTGCAGGAAAATAAACAATCCTGTTTCCTCTTCAAATCTAGCTAATCATCATTCATATTAAAAGTACATAATTGCCTCTAAATTCTGAAAATATCTGCCTGAAACCTTGCCCACATCCTCCATGGCATTCTCCTGACTGGTCTTGTTACCATCCCCCTTGTGATGTTATGACATCGGTCCTTGAAATCCTAGGCTTCATTTATACTATGTGCGATTGGATGCTTTTATATGCATTTAGAAATATTTTGTAAATGCATATATATGCATCTAATGCATTCCAGTGGGTAGATTCCCACCTTGCATCTAGATGCAGTCAGTTTATTTGTGTTTTCAATAAATAAATGTCAGCTGCATCTAGAAATCCATTTGAACTTCTAAACGCACCAAACCGCATTTAAGCGCATGTACATGTTTTGATGGTAGGATTTTGTACCAGTTGCATCTAAAGCCCTACGCATATACATAAAATCACTTTAACACGTGTCAAATAAAGCATCAGGAAGCATAAACGCGGCATCTAGCCTGACAGCTTTTCCTCTGCATATAGAGGACAAAAACACATGTGGTAAGCGTAAATGCAGCCTTAAGGATCCTGCAAGGAACCAGATGATGGGCAATTGCAACAGCCTATAGGCAGTGCCCACATCACTAGGAAGAGATGTGGGCACTGCAAGAAGGACCTTCTTTGACATGGTTTTATTCTCTTTGTTTCCTGGAGGCAAAACAAGCAGTGGAGGAAGGAAAGGAAGGTAAGTATGTGCTGCATTAATGTGAACCTGTTTATTTGCCCTGCATGAGCAAAGCATGGGTTTACTTTAAGATCTAAAGTCAAAACTTTCCGAACATGGTTAGAAGTAGGTGGTATAGATTGTGAGAAAAGGTAATATGGCAAAAGGCAAAATGCAAAACAATACAATATTTTAGTGATTTAGAAAAGTGTGGCAAAGAGATTGTGAAAAATTGTTTGCAGGTGGAGTTCTCTTTAAGTTATCAAAGCAGAAACTTCTGAGTCACTTTAATTAATCTTATATTCTGTTTGTTGTGCTGCTGAAATAGGTCCAGAGTGATTTTATACCGGTTTATATTCCAGAGCAAATGAAACTTACTGCAACTCATTTAAAGGAGACATGCCTCCTCTCACCTTAGTGGAGTATCATAATTTCTGCAAGTTGAACCAGATAAATACTTCAGAAAATGCGATGCCAAATTTCAGCATGTCAACACCAACCAACAACATCACTGAAATTATAACGGGAACGCAAAAACATTCTGTGACAGCCACAGCAAGACCACAGAAGATGGAACAAAAACCATCCCT
This sequence comes from Nanorana parkeri, assembly GCF_000935625.1. Classification (NCBI taxonomy): domain Eukaryota; kingdom Metazoa; phylum Chordata; class Amphibia; order Anura; family Dicroglossidae; genus Nanorana; species Nanorana parkeri. The sequence goes on along the minus strand of NW_017306296.1, from coordinate 1,017,557 downwards.
TCCTGAAAGTGTTACTGTTTTTAAAACCACAGCAGCTGATTCAACGATTTTATCCCCTAAACCACAAACGAGTTCCATTATTCAAGGAACCACTGCTCTCGATACTGGAAATGGCTCAGCTAATGGCAGTACCACATCCATGAATAGTGTTGGTGGACCTTCAACAGACAGTATGTACACAACAGCATCAACATTGGTCACTGAAGTGTTTACCAGTCTAACAGGCAACACAAAAGGTGGTTCTGGTCAACCCCTTCTAGAAGACAGTACTAACGAGGAACAAGCTGGCATTCCCCAGAATTACTCTGAAGATTATGATGATGAGGAGAGTCCGTCTGAGAGATCAACAATCGCTAGCACCATTTTAGCTTGTGACTATGATGGCTGCAGACACCTACAAACACCCTGCATCGAAGTTCAGCAACTGACAATGTGCTTATGCCCTGGCCTTTCGGGAGAGGATATGATTCCAGATCCACCATATTTAAAAAATATATCTGAGATAACAGACACATCGGCACAGATCCACTGGTGTTCACCAAATTCTGTAGTGGAAAAATACCAGCTTGTGTACCAATCTGCTGACCAGAACAAGACTGTTGATAACATTTATGCCGCCATGAGACAATACACTCTGTATAACTTATCACCATACACTACCTATAAAGTATGCATGGTCGCCTTTAATAAGAAAGGGCAAAGTGAGGCAGAAAACATGGCCTCTAGGACTCCTTGCGCAGAATTTAAAACCAGACCAAGTTACATTATGATACTTGCTTTACTATGTAGTTTAGGGGGGTTATTTCTAGTAATTATTACTGTGCTGGCTGGCTGCTTGTATAAAACATGTAAAAATAACATGGTCAATCAATATGATACCCATCTGGTGTCCTACAAGAACCCAGCATTTGAGTACCATTTGACAATTCCATCATATCATTAAAGAATATGGTTCATGTCTCATTTCAGGACCTGCCCCATTGAAAAATGTATTTATAATGAGATATATTAAAAGAAATTAAAAGTGTTTTTCCAAAAGCATGGAGCACAAGGTGCTTGCTGTTAGGTCTAGGGATGTACCAATACCAATACTAGTATCGGTATCTGTGCCGATACCGAGTATTTGGGTGACTACTGGCACTCGCCCAATGCTCCGATACCATCCCTGATACCGGAAATTCTGATCAGAGGAAGATTTCCTGTGACCGGCAGTGCCGTAGGGGAACATGGAGCCGGCTTCCCAAGGCAATCAGGAAGCTGGACTGATTGGCCAAACAGTCGGCTCGATGCTGATTGGCTAGGAAGCTGTTTTTTCAGCCATTCAACATGGAGCCGGCTTTCCGGCGAATCAGGAAGCCTGGGATGTGGGTCATTACTCGCTGCCTGGCTTCCTGATTGGACGGGAAGACGACTTGATGCTGATTGGCTGGGAAGCCCGTTTCCCAGCTATCACAATCGAACAGGCTACCCGGGCAACCAGGAAGCAGATGGCATGTCATTACACGCTGCCCGGCTTCCTGATTGCCCAGGAAGCCGGCTCCATGCCAGCGGAAGCACCAGTATCGGTACTGGCGAGTACAAAGCAAAATATCGGTACTCGTACTCAATACCGAAAAAACGGTATTGGTGCATCCCTAGTTAGATCCCTTGCCCAGCAAACCTTCTTCTGTTTCCCAGCTGAGACTGTGTTCACTTTGCTATAGAGCAGGGGTAACCAAACTTTGTCCCTCCATCTGTGGTGAAACTATAAATCCCATTAGGCATTGCAAGACTCAGCCACAGGCATGACTCCCAGAGGCAAATGCATGTTGGGATTTGTAGATTAACTACAGCTGGAGGTCTGAAGTTTGGCTACCCCTGCTATAGAGGCTTCAATTCTCAAACTTGGACCTGCATGGCAAAGACAGAGCAGTCTTGGCTTTGGGGAGTAGAAGTTAAAAGGAAATCTATACTAAGGTACATAGGGAGGCTGCCATAGCTGCTGATAGCCTTCTAAGAATGTTAGTTGCCTGACCATCTCTGGCCTCAAAACCTTCTGAGTTGCTGACCTGGAACAAGCATGCACTTAAGAAAGTCAGAGTGAAGTCCAGATCTGCATTCTTGTTCCAGGTCAGCACCACAGAAAGTGATAAAGCCATTGGATCATCGTGACATGAAGGAGGGGTCGGCACTGGTAACCTTCATTTTCATGCAGCATTGCCCATTAATTGCATGCAATACTGGAAATCTGGAGGAAGCATCACTTGCTTTTTATTGAGCCATGCATTGTCAGGGGTATTTAATAAAACTGTACAAAGAGCAGGGCTAAACTCTTGGTAACCCATAGGAAAAGTGAACCAATCATTTTGTTTTACTGCAGTCAGATCACAGCAAGATTATTGTGGATTGGTTGCTATAGGTTGCTGCAGATTACCATATTTACCAAGCTTGTCTGGTGTCTGATTAATAATTAATTAATAATTCAGCTTTTAGATCTGCTAGGAGCCAACTTGTTTTGTAATAAGATACTGCAGACAGCGGTATGTCAGACAAAGTATGTCTATTAACCTCCACATTACCGAGTGGTAGGATCATGTAGTCATGACAGTCAAGCAATAATACATCAGTGGGGTTATTAACTTGTTTTCAGATGTCATTTTGTCAGTCCATGATAGTTTTTCTAGTACAAGTGGATGTCGATTGGGTGTTTCTTCCACTGGCGTCTTGAGTGTTTCAGAAACTGCTAAGACATGAAGATAAGACAAGCCCTCAAATGTGATTTCCCTTATTCACTGGCAAAAGAGAGATACATCATGTAGGCCATTGCAATGGGACAGAGCTGGGAAGTCCATTCGGAGATCTTGCCGCTACCAATGTATGATTTGAATTGTAGACATCGACCCAAAGCTGACTTAACTCAGCATTTAGAGAGGACTGGCTCGCTGATTTAGATTTAGTAAAACGTCAAAGTAAAAGGAGGATGCAAATGTGTTTAATTTTTAAATCTGGAAAATCACAATGGATCAAAAATCTGGAAAATCACAGTGGATCTTCAGTAAGTAGAGCTGGTAGATGTATCACAAAAAACAGACTCTTTGCAGAATGTAGCAATGGTGAACTTTTACAACAGTATACTTAAAAAGGCCCCTAATGGCCAATTCAGACTTTTAGAATACTTCATAAAGTAATACAGAGTCATCATAAAACAAAGGATTATGCATTTAAAGAATCGACCTTTTGAACTGCAGATTGGGACACAGGCTGGCATAAAATATTGGGTCTGCCAGAGCAGGACTGGGATCTCTTACATGGTAATTATTGTATTTCTGCACATTTTTTTAATATATATACATCTAAATGTGATCAGCTTAATGTAAATAATTTTTTAATATGTGTAAATGTTTTATAAACCTTGTTTCTGTGTACGGTTGTAAATTTTGTATGTACATGGGGCAGCCATGTTTGCTCATAACATACACAGTTTCCTCTTCCGGTTTCTAGTACAGGACTATACAATGGTAATACCTCAACGCTCCTTTTTTCATGTCTGTGCACTAGGCCACATTACAATCCCCTTCTGTAGATTTTAGAGGGTTGTGGATTGTGCAAGTACAATCTGATCATCCTCAGGGCATTAAATAAGAGCTGAATAACCATTGGCCAAGCTTACCCAGTAATTAGCCAAGAAAAAAAAAAAAAAAATAGATGGGTTATGTGACTGTCATATCATGTCCATCAATACAATGGCCATACACATACTGATTTAGAATCTAGGTACAAGCAATCTCAATTCAGCATTGATTAACATTTTGAACAATGGTGTAATGTGCGAAGACTTATGGTTGCTCTGCTACTGCCCCATATTTATTCCTGAATGCTTTAGAAGGAAAACCAATTTTTGGGAACGCTGCCATTTTGATTAGACTGACTTTACCCAAGAAATTTTAGTTAAAATGGGACTTGGCGGTAAGGGTCAATTTGAACAAATGCAGTAATAGTGAGATTTGATATTATACAGTTAGGTTTTTTTTAGGGATAGGAACACATACCGTATAAAGAGATAATGTTTACTCCATGACGGTTTTGTATATTTAGATAAGTGCTTTCGATTTTTCCAGGTTGATAGCAGAGTTAGAAATGTTGTTGCGTTGGTCAATTGATGATAATATACTGGCATGTGTGTGTTTAGGATGCGAGATGTATAGAAACAAGTCATCTGCAAAGGCCATAATCTTGAGTTTCATTACCTATGGAGATACAGTACCTTGCAGTGTTTGTAATGACTAACAATCTCAAAAGAGTCTATTATGTGGCAAATAAGTTGCGCTCGGTCTAGTTGTGAATGGATGTGAAAGTGCTCTCTCAAAACCCAAAGGGGGGAGATCACCTTCAGATAACAAAATACATTTTGTACCACCGGGTTGAGTTCTGCATCTCCAAACATTAGTTCACTATCACTAGTGGAGACATCTACTTTATATTTAAAATTTATTTTGTTATCTGAAGGTGATCTCCCCCCTTTGGGTTTTGAGAGAGCACTTTCACATCCATTCACAACTAGACCGAGCGCAACTTATTTGCCACATAATAGACTCACTTATACACAAAGTTGCTGCTGGTCTATTTAGTTATTTAGATTTCGAGTCACTCATTCCCAGCGCAGTGATTTTTGATTATTACAATCTCAAAAGAGTACCAACAGCAAGGTTGAATAAAATAGTAGCATTGTCTACTACTTCGGGACACTGAGCTGGGGGAAGAAAATTGGCTATTATTAGTTTTGTTAGATGGTTGTGGCATATGTGTTGAATGTAGGGGAGAAAGTTTGTCCAAAGGCCCTAGAAGATAAGGGCTATTCAAGTTCTTTTTGACATCAAGATTGAAGAGTATGGTGTGGGGAGATTGGTGCTGATTGGGATTTTGCAATGTGCGTATGCCCAGTGTCTAATGTTTGTTTCAAGTGAAGCCTAATTGGTGAGGAATTAGCAACGTGGGTTTGGATTTGATCTCCCATAATTTTAGCTACAATTTGTAATCTGTATTAAGTAGAGAGATGGGGCAATAAGGGTGGATATGTTCTTGGGTGCTTCTTGCTTTAATTTGAAGAATTGGTGGGGTAGCTGCAAATAAATTGGCTAAGGGGTAGTATGCTGTTTGGGATTTCAAAGTTCTGTGTACTTCCTAGGAGATAAGAGGTTTGAGTTGGATTTGTTTATGTCTGCTTAGCCTAGTAGGAATATTGATTGAGAGGTGTTACTAAGGAAGCAGGCTGGTAGATGTGTCTCCACAGTGTTGTCTCTACAGAGGGGAATAGTGTTGGTAAGATTTGCTTCCACTGGGGACTAGAGCTGGCCATACACTTGTTCACATTCTCTCATTCAGCTTTTTTTCCTTCACGTGTATGTCATATAATAGAGTTACCACATGTTGAGAGGCCTGCAACATATAGATGCTGTAAGCAGTTTGAAAAGCTGTACAGTACAGACAGAACCTGATGTGCACAGCACATTGCCTTGTTCAGAAACCATAGAAATATGTTTGAGTTTTAAAAGCTGTAAACCTAGTGCTGAAGTGGCTGTAACGTAAAGAATTCTAGAAAATAAGTAGTGCTGACACTGATGTGATAACACACGCATGAACTATAACTCCTACATGGACTTGGCAACTGTCATTTAGGGAAAAGAGGTTTTGAATTAACTTTGAATATTTTTAGAATTATTGCACAGATGGAGGGTACATTTTCAAATTAAACCAGACAGAGCTTTTGATGAAATATCCTATTATTCATATATCTGAAATGAATCAAGTATATCCACATCATTTTACCTGTTATCGTAGAGGGAGCAAGGTGCTGTAGATTCAAAGGGCTCTTTATCTAGTGGATAACTGCAATCACGGGACTAATACAGGAATTGTTTGGCCATGGTGCTATCCCAGCTCTACAGAAGGGTGAGCAAATATTTCTGCTTGCAGCTGGCCAGCTCAGTAACCCTAACAGTGGCCGCATTCTTTCTGCTATAAGTGCATGGTCGCTTCAGCGACTACAGTATGTACTTACAGCAAAAGGGCCCCCTAAAATCTACTAAGTAATAGTTAAGATCAGCTGCTGACAAGCCGATAATTACAGCCATTCATAACAAATCTGCCCACCCCTGCCTCTCACAGTGTGCCCTGCCTGTCAGATCCTACCACTTTTGTGGCAGTAGTCTGATCTCTCCTACAACCCTCTGTGGCCTCCAATCCCCACTCCTCTCCCCCAGCTGAGACATTGAGTTTGTGGAATGCAGCCACCCAACAGGGAGAATCTGATTTCATCAAGAAGGTGAGCTAGGATTCAGTAAACACTTCCTGAATGACATTTTGTGTCCTCCATTTATTCTTCCATCTCTAAAGGGGAAACACCTATTTTAGACCCCTGATATTTCCCCAAAGTCCCCTGGTGACAGTACTAAAAAAAAAATATATAGAAAAAAAAACAACACACATGAAAAAAGCAATGCCCCCCCAATTAGAAACACACACTGCGTTCCACCAACACACTAAGGGTCCATTCGCTCCAGCAAAAGAATATGGACACCGGCACTCCAACGGCAGGCAGAATACGTCTATTTATGGACATACATGCGGAAAAAAGCAGCATAACACACTTAGTGCGATGTTTCAGGGTCACGTAGGATCCCCTTCAACTTGTTCTGCCCTGAAACATCGCACTAAGTTTGCTATGATGCTTTTTTTGCATGTACGTTAATAAATACAGTAATACCTTGGTTTACAAGTAACTTGGTTTGAGAGCGTTTTGCAAGACAAGCAAACATTTCTGAAAAATGTTGCCTTGATATACAAGCAATGTCTTGCAATAAGAGCAAAATCTTGTAGAAAAGCGCCACCCGAATAAAGCTGTAGCAGTGCGAGCGATGAGACTGTTTAACGACAACACAATGTCACATTGGATAGATTCCTTGTTAAGGTTTCACAAAATGAAAAAGATTCCATTGAGTCAAGAGATAGCAGTGATTCCGTTAGTGATAGTGAAAGTCGTCCTGCACAATAATCCCCCTCTCTCTTGTCCCCCTCACCCCAGCCACAAAGGTACCGGTAATTGGTTTATTTTTCTTTAGATTTTATACAGTATTATACTACAGTACAGTATTGTAATATTTTTTATATGAATATTTTTGGGTTGTGGAACGAATCATCTGAATTTCCATTATTTCCTATGGGGAAATTCGCTTTGATATACAAGCGCTTTGGATTACAAGCATGCTTCCGGAACGAATTATGCTC
>NW_017306296.1:1004203-1009192 GCF_000935625.1 Nanorana parkeri | reverse complement strand
ACAATGTCACATTGGATAGATTCCTTGTTAAGGTTTCACAAAATGAAAAAGATTCCATTGAGTCAAGAGATAGCAGTGATTCCGTTAGTGATAGTGAAAGTCGTCCTGCACAATAATCCCCCTCTCTCTTGTCCCCCTCACCCCAGCCACAAAGGTACCGGTAATTGGTTTATTTTTCTTTAGATTTTATACAGTATTATACTACAGTACAGTATTGTAATAATTTTTATATGAATATTTTTGGGTTGTGGAACGAATCATCTGAATTTCCATTATTTCCTATGGGGAAATTCGCTTTGATATACAAGCGCTTTGGATTACAAGCATGCTTCCGGAACGAATTATGCTCTTAAACCAAGGTGCTACTGTATACGTATTCTACCTCCTGTTGGAGTGCTGGTGTCCATATTCTTTTGTATTACCGAGACGGTGGCCATCCGTCGACTACCGTTGCACCCATGTTATCCTAATGGATGAGCGGTCAGGAGTGCAATGGGTACATGGACTGTAACCGCATTTGCTCCAGCAGGTGCACACTGGTGTGCATCGCGCAACAAAGCACATACATGGCACTACAGATTGGGCGTTACTACAATGCACAGATGTGAAGTCAAGTCGCTTAAGCTTAAATCGCTTATTTACGCAAAAGCAAAACGTTACTGCTCACATCAAAATGGTGGATTAAGAGCAAATATCTTACCACCAGATTCCCTGAGAGACATCAAATATATATGACCTTTGGAGGAGCTGACCCTTTTCCAGTGTTGAGATAACAAATCAGACCTCTCCAGGGGAACTATATGCTGTACATACTGCAGGGATTTCAGCACATTATTTTGTAGATCTTCTTCCCTTTTTTCTGAAGAAGCCGATGTTTTCCTGACCTTTCTTGAACTCACTGGGAAAGTAGGGGTTTATTATGATCTTTGCAATAGGAAAAGAAGTGCAGTCTGCATTCCTTTGTATGAACAGTCCTAGAACGTATATCAGCCTAAATGAACCGCCTATTGCAGGGGGTGCCTCTAAATCAGACTTTGAGCTATGTGCAGATCGCTGGAAAAAAGCGGAAAGTGATATAATTCCACATTCATGAAAAAAGTGGGCACGTTGCCAGTTTGCTATGTTGTGAGAAAGCAACATTTTAATTTCTCAGCAGTTTTAGAAAATCACACTACCTGCATAATGAATTAAGTTCATTTTTAATAACATTAAATTACAAAATTATTTTGTGCAGCAATTTTATACATAATTTTTTGACAAACAGTGTCGTGTTCTTTTAAAGACATTATCTGTGTTTAGCCTGAAATTTGCGTTCAAGCAATGTTTCACCTGACTTAAGATGATGTTTATTCCCTCAGAACAGCTTATCTCGTGCAAGCTCATTTTTGTGGAATGACTGCACCACAGTCTTCAAATCCGCCATGTTTATTATATCAAAATTCAAATATTGAATATATGTGTATAAATAATATAATCAGATTTGATTCAGTGTCATTCAGTCCATTGGCCGCATGTTTGGATCTAATCAGTCATCTGTCAAGGAGCACCAACGAGAAATAATGTCCTTCAAGTGATGATGCCGAGGGAACTTCATGAATGTTTCATTTATTGTTATTCAAAACCTTCACCGTTTTCTGTCCGTAATGATAATAGCTGTATCCCGAGGCAGCAGTTGAGAAAGCAGTGATACACCTATGGGAGCAAAACAAGAATTGAAATGTGATTTATTTTATGGTCTTACTTCAAGTGAACTTGTGCCCAGACTATGCACACAAAAGTATTTACATATTCTGAACAAGCAGCAAAAGCACTTTGGAAACAAGGCCCCATTTATTTCTGTAGCTATAGACATTGTGGAAGAATTCAGCTTTATAATTTCACAACTAGACAATTGCACACCAGCCCTCCAATATAAACACAAAGCAGTGGCTTTCAAGCTAAACTGGCTAAGGCCTCGTTCACACCATCCTCAGTGCGTTCCAGCCCGATTGTTGCCAGAATGCACTGGATCAGTTTGTTGTGTGGCGGTGCATTGAAGTTAATGGCACCGCAGCCCTCAATGCAATGCGATTGGCAGCACGGGAACGTTAGACACATCAATGCCTGTGGTCCGGTCAGAAGAAATGCTGCAAGCACTTTTTTCTGACTGGACCAGAACGCAGGCATTGGTGTGCCACACGTTCCCGTGCGGCCAATCGCATCTTCCCTACATCCAATCACTATCCAAATCCTGCCGCCTTCACCTTCGTAACATCGCCAAAATATGCCCCTTCCTCACCAAAGGAACCGCAAAATTACTCATCCATTCACTTGTTATATATCTCGTCTTGACTATTGCAACTCCCTCCTCATTGGCCTACCACTGCACAGGCTATCCCCCCTTCAGTCCATCATGAATGCTGCTGCTGCTAGAGTCATCCACCTAACCAACCGCTCAGTGTCTGCCTCTGTCGATCCCTACACTGGCTTCCACAATAGCCCAAAGGATAAAATTCAAAATATTAACAACGACTTACAAAGCCATCCACAACTCCGCCCCCGGCTATATCTCCAACCTTGTCTCAAAATATCGCCCTAACTGTCTCCCTAGTCAACTCCTCTCATGCTCGCCTCATCAATTTTGTCCAGCCATAATTATTTGTTGTATTATTTAAATTAGGGATGCACCGATGCTAGTATCGTTATAAGTGCCAATACAGAGTATTTGGGTGAGTACTCGTACTCGCCCAAATGCTACCAATGCCTATCCCAATACCGGAACTTCCGGTATCAGGAAGTCCTTACATGCTCCCCGGGTTCCTGATTAGCCACTTGGTGACGAGGAAGTATGGAGCCGGCTTCCTGCCTAATCAGGAAGCCAGGCGGTGAGTCATTAGGGACTCACCGCCTGGTGCCACACAGCTTCCTTAATAGGACTTCCGGTATCGGCGACTACTGAAAAAAAAAATTGGAGCTGGCTTCCCAGCCATTAAGGAAACTGGGTGGCGTGTAATTGCTGCCCAGCTACCTGATTGGTCAGGAAGCTGGAGGGTGAGTGATTACAGGCCACCCGCCTCTCTTAATAAGACTCCCGGTATCAGTGAATACCAAAAAAATAAATATCACTACTCGATACCGAAAAACCGGTATCAGTGCATCCCTAATTTAAATAGTCTGTTAAATCAAAAGGCAAAGTCAGGTTTTATTGAATAAACTGATGATGCCAATTACTGTTGTTGGCTCCAAGTTATTTCAGAGAAAATTGGGTCTTTTTTTTTTTTTTTTGTGGTACCAACAAAATGTGTCCATTGTTGTAAAAGGCATATGGAGTTTTGTTGATGTTACCGTGTTGAAGCAACCTTTCTGCTGTCCCAGCCAAGATAAAGAATGCCTCTAGGGCAGTGATGGCGAACGTTTTTGAACCCGAGTGCCCAAACTGCGACGCAAAATCAATTTATTTATCTCAAAGTGCCAGCGCTGAAAATAAGTTTAGCATTGTATTGCAGTTTGGGCGCTGGGCTTTAAAAAACAAACATTCAACATCACTGCCTTAGGCAAAATAGGGAAACACACATATTCAAACATTTATACACTCAATAAAACACACATCACACACTCATTATAAAAAGAAACCACACATACATAGATATCACACACATTAAAAACACACGCACACATAATGAAACACACACATTAAAAAATATATTTGTAAAAAAAAAAATTTTAATCTTGGGGGGGGGTGCTTTGGGAAATATTAGAGGTCTAAACAGCCCCCTGATATTTCCTTTTTAAAATAGAAAAAGAAATTGAGGACACAAAGTCCTCAATCTCTTTTTTTTTTTCTTCTTTTTTTGCAGCCTCTGTTCTAAATGAATGGAAAGCACAGAGTCTTCCCATTTCATTCAGAAACTATTTACTATCAAGCAGTTTCTGAATGCGGAGGAGCCTCTGATGTAAATCATGTCCTGATGTCGGAATGGTCGGAATTTTTGAATCCTCTTAGAACAAAAGACAATTAAAGTTCTTCTATGCTGGTTATGCCTGAGAGTTCTGAAACAAACAGGATATGACCCAAGGCACTGCATTTTCCTTATCTGAAGTGCTATTATAGCCACTGCTAATACACTAGAAGCAAACTGTTCCACGCAATAACTCTTCACACACCAGAAAAAATGCAATAACATCGGCCAACACAAAATTAGAATCTGAGTTAGTAAACTGGAATAAGCTGTTTGGTATGGATCACTACATAGCATTGATCTTTGCATATTAACAAAGCCCCAACATGCACAGCTTCAATTATAATTTAGGCTTAGATCACTTACCATAGTACCTGAAGATAGACACTATCCACATAATTAAACACAGGAGCAGCTAATGAAGCAGCTACCAGTATTAACTGAACTCCAGTGTTCATCTGAAAGGCAACAAAAATCATTTAAATGAGCACACTCACTGCACACAATTGCATTATCTACACCTAATAACACATTAAACTTATTATCAAGAATGTTTAACATGCTAAATTATTAAAAGCTGCACACAGAAATCTGAATTTTTGGCTAGAAAACTGATTAGAAATATATATATATATATATTTCCTAAAAAGCAGATGTCCTGGAGAGCAAAAAAAAATTCTAGTTGTTTTTAACTTTTTAATGTTGCACGATATTTGTGCAAATGTTTATAAAATCAATATTTTTAGGAAAAAAATAGCAATGAATATTAATTCAGGCAAACAGAACAGAACACCTATTTTTTGGCAATATATAACAGGTGGGGTTGTGTCAGGTAAATAGATACCAAACATGTCAAGCCTTACATATTTCCATGCCTGTAAAATGGCATTAGAAAAAACAAAACAAAAATACTTTACCCCAAATTGCTGAGAGATGATTCTCCAACAGCCTTTACCACTTATCAATTTAGAGTGAACAGTGAGTGTTAAAATGATTGCTTGCACTCAGACATTTGTGACATATATAATTAATGTGTGGCACAATTTCCGTT
>NW_017306296.1:987400-1003982 GCF_000935625.1 Nanorana parkeri | reverse complement strand
GGGGGGGGGGGGGCAGTTCTGTATATCACTTTAATTTTTTGAACTTTTGTTAACATTATTGCTATCACATATGGGGCTAACACAAGTGCACCCTGCAGCACCTCTACAATGTCGCATCGCACAGGTGACATAGCTGCTGAGGGTCAATGGTTCTGTGGGTCATTGCAATTGTCATCAACAAATTTAATAAGCTCATTGATGTTTTAGAGACATAACATGCCTGCCTTAACTATGATGAATCCCTAAACCAGGGATGGCCAAACTGCGGCCCTCCAGCTTTGGTCTAACTACGAATCCCATGAGGCTTTGCAAGATTCTCACAGCCACAGACATGACTCCCCGAGAGAGATGCTTCATGGGATTTGTAGTTTCACCACAGCTGGAGGGCCGGAGTTTGTCCATCCCTGCCCTATACTCATTCAGCAGAGGAATACACTCTTACCTTACTGATAAGCGTTGGCTCTAACTGAGCAGTTGCATAGCAAGGGTTAAAATATTTCCCAATTGTTCTCTGGAAAAACAGGAGAAAAAAACAATTATTGGTGCAGTTATTCAGTGGATGGTTAGCAAAGTGGGAGGACTTTTTCTTTTTATGTTTCCAGTACAGCAGGAGGCTATGAAGAGGCTAGTTTGAGCATTCAACTCCCATTGAAGCTTTCACAGGATAGGAATTCCCTTGTAGTTCTTTCTCCACAGACACCTGGATGGGCATTTAGTGATGATGTAAGCAGCCAACATTTGAGCTCATTTTAGCCAAAGGGTTAAAGGAGAACTATGGGGAGAGTGAAATCCACTCATCCCAATAATTAGAGCCGATGTGTGACACTGCACCTGTCACAAGCCAGCTCTATAGCTTGTGAACTGGGCGATCAGTTCACGATCGTCTCCCTGCAGAGAGTGGTTGTCAGTCACTGCTCCCCGCAGGGATTCCCCCCTCCCCTCTCCATTCCTCCAGTGTTGACGGGAAGGACGGACAGGTTAGGGGGCGGGCACAGCTGGCTTTGGCTCTAGTGAGGTAGAGCCAGCTGTCAATCAGGCAGCCATTAGTAAATGTCCTCCTGTGACCCAAAATAGACTGAATGCCAAAAAAGGTTTGGCCATAGTCCTCTTTAAAGTTAGGCAGACCATGGCAAAATCTCAGTTTATGTGGAATTAGGTCTTCCTTGCTATGTAATATTTATGATGGGGGGCTGTGTTTGCCATAATTAACCCTGAATGTACTGTGCTGGCAGATTTCATTATCTGTTGATAACTAGATGTACAGGACTGTGTGTCATAACAAAGTGTTAACAATCTCAAGACATTGTATGTTAATGCACCGTCATTCTTGTCCCTCTAGGGCGGCTGTTCCTTATCTCCAAACTGCCATCTTTTCAAAGCAATAAATGTTGCCCACAGCGTACCATGAGTAATTTAAAAGAAGCAACTAAAAAGCTAAGAAATATTTTTTTCAATTCTGCTGTGCAAATAGAAACGCAATATAGTAGGGGTTCCTCGGTCTGGAAAAACGGATATCGATTAGAGATGCACTGATACCATTTTTTCCAGACCGAGTACGAGCAATGATACTTTTCCTCAAGTACTCGCTGATACCAATTACAGATAACTATGTTTTTTAGTGCCATGTGACAGATTTTCTAAAACAATACAGACTAATGTTTTTTGGACAGTGGTGGAGTGCCAGGACTCAGTCACAGCTGCAACCACTGCAACCCCGGTAGCAAGTGTGGGACCTCAGGCAGCCGAATCAGTTTGAAAGTTAAAGCACTGGTATCGTGGCCTTTTCTTGAGTACAAGTACTTGTGAAAATGATCAGTATCAGAACCGATACCAGTACTGGTATTGGTGCATCCCTAGTATCAGTACATCCCTATGATTCATTCAGTTCCAAAGTACATGTAAAAAGGTAAAAATGTATGACCTCACCTAGGATCAAGCACGCTATTTGTTCCAGCTAGTGTTTAGTAAGCGCCCTCCTGAGAGCGAAATCTCAGGTTTCCTGGGCAGAAATTGATTTGGCTTTCACTGAAAGCACTCACAAAAACGAATGGCAAAATGGCAAATGTGGAACTTGACTTTGGCTGCGAAGACTCTGAAACCTTTCTAAAAACTTTCTTACCAGACTGGGCTCTTAAGGAGGACACAAATTACAGGATTCATTTTAATTCTAATATGGACTCCACCCTGAAAAGCCCAATTTTTCACACTAAATAATGTTAAGTATCAGTGACTCGTCTGTCAGGTCATTTCCCATTAGGCAGAGGTATCATTAAAAGGAGAACTATGGGGTCAGGGCTTTTCCCCATAGTTCTCCTAAGGGTCACAGGAGAACACAAACTGGCGTTCTCCCGTGACCCAGAGCTCAGTATACCGCGAGCTACAGCTTGCGGTATACCGCGACGCTGCAGCCAGGACGGATCCCGACATTGCTGTCGAGATCCACCCAGCTGCGGGATTGACAGCTGGCTCTGCCTATCCAGAGGCTTTCCGCCAGTCAGCGTTGGAGGATCGGACAGGGGAGGGGGAATCCCTGCACAGAGCCATGAGTGACAGTCACTACTCTCTGCAGGGATAGATCAAGAAGTAGGCGAGTGACAGTATGCGTTCGCTCACTTTCCGATCTACTGAGCCGACCTGTGACAGTTTCATTGTCACAGGTCGGCTCAGATTATGAGGCCGAGTGAAAATCACTCACCTCATAATTCTCCTTTAAGGAGCTGTGCCTCACCAGTGAGAGTAATTCTACACTACTCAGTGCTCATTATAATCTAGTTGACCCTTACAGGACCTGGTAGATGCCGGACTAGCAAAAGCTACAGACACCCAAGCACACTGCCAAGATATCAAGGGTAGATAATTGATCTTTCAGCTAAACCTGTGTCACCAGCGCTTTACTGCTCCCAACTCCACAAAGTATCAAATCACAAAATGACAAATTGTACAGTGAAAAGAAAAAAAAAAAAAAGAATACTCACAGGCGGTGGTAGCGTTTTATATCTAACATAAAACACAGCAGCAATCAAGACAATATCTCTTAAAATGATCATGACTGTTAGGGGAACTGGAACAGAAACAGCAAAGACACACGTCAGCAGAACAACTGGGCTAGAAGAAAGCAGTGCAATGTAAAAAGCAATACATGGCATTCAGTGCTGTCCTGACTAATACAAAACAGACACCTGCAGATATGATCAAGGTAACTGCTTGGCACATTCCAAATTCTCACCTTTTCATATTTTAATGAAGCCAGCTTGCCCTTCACTCACAGTCTAGTACTGGCACAGCTGTACAAATTGCTTTTACTATAAAACTATAATAGTTTAGTGTCAGCTTTATTTTAGTTTGTTCTCTGGATTGACTTTTAAAACCGATTTTATATATGCTTTACAAATAAATATTTAATACATGAAAAGGGTTTCTTACAGCACCGTGAGTTAACTAAACAGACAGCTCTATTTGTATGAGGGAAATCTCACACTAAAGTTGGCCATAGCCGGATTGAATTTGGGCCTGCTGAAATTCCTGCTGAATCCGATGAAATTTAAGCCATGGGTGGTCCTGTTGGTACCACACCGCTCTACAAAAGTTGAGTTCAAACTTGATGGAGCCTGGCAGAAAATAGTTGGTTGAACAGTGAATGCAGCCAATCAAGCAGACGCTGGAGTAGGCAGCTGTCTGAATACAATAGACAGCAGTGCAGATTCCTGTTTAACACTGGGGAGTTAAGTGATTTCTCTAGTTCAGCATGAACCTGTATGACCAGCCTAAGCCATCTGATAAAGTCTTAGTCACTGCTCCTACTGTGATGACTTACTGAGCTCTGTTAATGGGGTTCTTTCACTGTAGCCAAGAAGGAAACATTATTTTGGTTAACTGGACTGAAAATGTATTTTGTTTTGTTTGCCATAAATCAATAAAAGGAAGAAAAAAATGTAAAAACTACTCTACATTCCCATCAAGGATTCAGTGCATGAGTAAAGAAGAACCTTCATGGTTTCCTCTGGCCACAAGCCTCTGCTACACTGTGCATATGGTGCTTGTCACAAAGAACAATTATACATTTCTGTTAGGGATGCACCGATGCCAATACTAGTATCGGTATCTGTGCCGATACCAAGTATTTGGGCAAGTACTCGCACTCGCCCAAATGCTCCGATACCTTTCCCGATACTGGAACTTCCGGTCAGAGGAAGATTTCCTCTGACCGGCACTGCTGCGAGGGAACATGGAGCCGAGAATCTGGCTCCATGCTGATTGGCAAGGAAGCCGGCTTCCCAGTCAATCAGTGTCGAGCCGGGCAAACAAATATGATAATATGGCGACACCACCCCCACCCTGCAGACAAATCATTCCTCTCACATAGATCCTTAGCAGCATTCATTACCGCACCAGTCCCTCGGCCAGCTGGGCAGACACCGCTCTTCAAGCTTTCCGAGTTCTGCCCACGTCTCCTCTGTGTGCAGTGCCCACGTGCCCTCAGCCTGCTACTGCGCATGCAGAGGATTCCTGAATGAGAGCACTGGGCAGTCTGTACATGCGCAGTAGGAGGCTGAGGGCCGATCACGTGGGTGCTGTACACACAGGAGACGTGGGCAGATCTGGGAGAGCTTGGAGAGCGATGCCTGCCCAGCTGACCAAGGGACTGGTATTGTAATGACTGCTGCTAAGGATCTATGCGAGGGGAATGAGGTGCCTGCAGGGTGGGGGTTGTGTCACCATATTGTCAGATCTGTTTGGCTGGCCTCGATGATAATTGGCTGGAAAGCCGGCTTCCCGGCCAATTAGCATCAAGCTGGCCAAACAAAATGGAGTAGGCTTCCCGGGCAATTAAGAAGCCGGGCGGTGGGTAATGACACGCCGCCAGGCTTCTTGATTGCCCGGGAAGCCAGCTCTATGCTACCGGAAGTACCGGTATCGGTTTCGGTATCAGTGAGTACTGAAATATAAATATCGGTACTCGCACTCGATACCGAAAAAACGGCATCGGTGCATCCCTAATTTCTGTGTATTAAAGGAAAGAGTGTAAAAGCAAATAGAACACGGATGAGACCAATAGGAGCGCCATGAAAAGACAACTGTGTGAATGTACATTCTTACCTGGGATCAGATTTGCATATGTTAAACATACATATAGAACACTGATAAGGATTTTGTCAGCAAGTGGATCAAGAGCACTTCCCAGAGCCGACTTCTGATTGGCCCAATTCCGTGCAATATATCCATCCAGCTAGAAAGAGAAATAACATGCCATTATTTCCACACATCTGCCCTATAAGTCAGGAGGAGGCAACCTCAGCAATCCAGCTGTTGTGAAACTACAAACACCGTCATGCCTGTGGCTGTCACAATCTTGCAATGCCTCATGGGACTTGTAGTTCCAAAACAGCTGGAGTGCTCAAAGTACTGTCAGAGTTGCAGTAGTTCCTTTTACTGCATGAGAGCCAGAAGTATTATTGTGCTGTCAGCCAATAGCGGGCAGGAGCCCCCCAGACACTGACTTTGGGTCACAGGGGAACAATAGTAAATGTAACAGGAACTCATTAGTAAATGTACTTCTGTGACCCAAAAGATTGTACATAGATGATAGAGGATTGTCCCTGGACACACCGATCCAGGCACAATTATGTTTCCCAGCACACGTACCAGCTGCCATGTCTAACAGCGTGCGTTAAAAACAGGTTTTAATTGCTCTACATTTGCAAAATATGTGGAAGCCGTACTGCCCAGTCAAGGCCCCTCTGTGTAGTGTGATCCTCACTCTAATCTCTGAGGGTCTCCATCTTGGAGCATATTTAAGCAGTAGATAAATTGAATTCAATGTATGCATATGGCGACTCAAAAATTAGAGTTAGGGCCACACTACACAGACGAGGCAGTGTGGCTTCCACAAGTTCTGCAACTAAAACATCTGTTGTATCTGTAAAAAAGAAGTCAAGGCAACTGGACTTGTTGTATTTTTCTTGAAGACGTTTCACTGGTCATCCAACCAGCTTTCTCAATTCAGAATGACTTGTACAAAAATTATCTGGGAATATACTGTATATAGTGAATGTTGCTCCAATCCACATAATCTGTTGGAGCAACATTCACCATATATATTCCCAGGGAATTTTTGTACAAGTCATTCTGAATTGAGAAAGCTGGTCGGATGACCAGTGAAACGTCTTCAATACTACAAGTCCAGTTGCCTTGACTAGACATAGCATGACCTGGATGAATGAGAACCTTCACAGACATAAAACATCTGTTAGACATGGAAAATGTGTTTTGTTGCAGGTTACCTGGAAGTGTGCCGGGAAACTTCTGTGTTTTGTATTGTGGTAAGCCCTTCCATGTGCACCTTGCTACAAAGGCTGCTTATAAATAGTGTGGTTGCCATGTATTTTTAACAATCATCTATTCCTAACCGCATGTAACTGTACCATGTATGACTGCATGTAACTACACCATGTATGACTGCATGTAACTGTACCATGTATCACTGCATGTAACTGTACCATGTATGACTGCATGTAACTGTACCATGTATGACTGCATGTAACTGTGCCATGTATGACTGCATGTAACTATACCATGTATGACTGCATGTAACTATACCATGTATGACTGCATGTAACTATACCATGTATGACTACATGTAACTATACCATGTATGACTGTATGTAACTATACCTTGTATGACTGCATGTAACTATACCTTGTATGACTGCATGTAACTGTACCTTGTATGACTGCATGTAACTGTATCTTGTATGACTGCATGTAACTATACCATGCGTGACTGCATGTAACTATACCATGCGTGACTGCATGTATCTATACCATGCGTGACTGCATATAACTATACCATGCGTGACTGCATGTAACTATACCATGCGTGACTGCATGTAACTATACCATGCGTGACGGCATGTAACTATACCATGCGTGACGGCATGTAACTATACCATGCGTGACGGCATGTAACTATACCATGCGTGACGGCATGTAACTATACCATGCGTGACGGCATGTAACTATACCATGCGTGACGGCATGTAACTATACCATGCGTGACGGCATGTAACTATACCATGCGTGACGGCATGTAACTGTACCATGCATGACGGCATGTAACTGTACCATGTATGACTGCATGTAACTGTACCATGTATGATTAGGACTGCTGCTGACAGATGCGGCCCTGTCATTTACTTCTGCTGGGAACAGCAGTCACATCTGACTGGCCAGAATCCCCAGGTTCTTGCCGCAGGAATCCCACAACGCCCTATGCGAATGTAGCCTATGTGATGAGGCCCCGTGTTTTCCTAATGGTTTTCAGGGCTTACAGACAGTGGGAAGCTTTTGTACCATTTTACATTTCCAGAGAACTGCCTTCACAGGTGATTGAAGCTCGGGTGACACTTCTGTCATGCTGACCACACACTAAGGGGATATTTCGCCCTGTGAAATTCTGTAAGGGGAATTTATCAAAAAGAGCAGGCAAAATCTGGAGCAGCTGTGCATGACAGCCAATCAGCTTCTCTCTTTCATTTTCAAATCTTAACTGAACAAACTGAAGAGAGAAACTGATTGGTTGCCATGCACAGCTGCTCCAGATTCTGCCTGCTCCAGTTTTGAGAAATTCCCCTCTGTGTATGTCCAGTGTCTGAATGGGGCTTTAAAGTATCTGAAGGAAGAACCAATTTTGTTTCTTATAGCGACCATTCACATTCTTCTATCTTCCATGCACACTATAAGGATGTAAACAGGGAAGCTTATTACTTTGCACTTAGTCCAGAAACCTTCTATAATGAGCCCCTTTCTCTATGTTCAGAAATACATTACTCCTATTTATAATGAAAACTCACCATATCAGTTAGTCCTGCGAGACCAAATATTCCGAGCGCAATGTTAAAATCCTGCTCAATAATAAGGTAGCCCAACACAGGAGACAGAGCGATTCTCGTCATAGACAGGAGATTTGGAATTGTCCAGGGATTTTCATACTGAAAAACAGGAAATGGACACATACAGGTTACTACTCCTGAGAATGAAAGAAGGGTCTTTGGTTAGCTTGGTTTGTGTGTATAGATGTCCATTACATCACAAACAAAAACTTTTGGCTTTACATCCACTTTGCGCTCACCACACGTTACCGTCTGATTGTACAATCTCCTACCAACAACTATGTAGTGGACCTTCCTGATTGGATACAAACTGATTGGAATGTATAGGCGGGCCCACAGATTTCATAGATTTGGTCAATCTAAAATCGATTGTACAGTCAGATTGTAACATGTACAGTGACCCTAAGCCCCCATTTCCACCATAGCATCGTGTGTCGCGGTGACAGGCATTCACAAGCGTTTTTTTCCCTATACACAATAACTTACAGAAAGGCAGAAAATATAAAAACGCCTTTTAGATTCTACTTAGTGGCATCTGAAATGCTAACATAGAATCGCCTGGAACGCACAGCGTCTGGTTTGAACAAGGCCTAAGTCCCAGTTCACACCGTAGCATATCATAAATAAAATGTGTTATCCCTATGCTATTTCTGGCCTCTGTATTACACCAGCGCAGTCCGTACCAGACCAGAGCAGAAAAATACTGTTTGTCTCACTTTGTCTGTTCTGAAATGCACAGGAACGCATGGAAAAGCATGAAAACCGCATACAAACGCACCTGAAAGCCCATTTTAAGCAGGGAAAAAAACAAGCTCCGGAATGCAGCAAAACGCAATACACTCCATTCCAGATCTGGTACCGAGAATAGCGTGAACCTGGCCTAAGGGCTGGTTCACACCAGCCCTAATGTGTTTTGGCCTGAACGCACTGAATCGCATCCCAGCCGGCTCACTTTGTTTTGGGGCAGGAGGGGGCGTGGGGGTGCATTGAAGTCAATGGCTTAAAATCAGTCATGCCCCCCAGCCGCAGTGCGATCGGCCACACCGGAACGCGTGGCACATCAATGACTGCGTTTCGGTGTAGTCAGAAAAAATGCCGCATGCACTATTTTTTTATAACCCCGCCTCACCAGAACACAGGCAATCATGTGCCACGCGTTCCGGTGCAGGCGATCGCACTGCGACCAGGGTGCGTGGCTGCGCTGCCATTGACTTTGATGCACCACCACGCCCCCACCCACCCCAAAGCAAAGTGAGCCGGCTAGGATGCGATCCAGTGCGTTCCGGCCAGAGCACATTGGGGCTGGTGTGAACTAGCCCTCAACCATTTCCCACTCTGTCCAATGGGAAGTGAGTCCAAACTCCTGAGTTTTCCACAAAGTATTACACGCCTGTGTCCCCCTTCCTCAGACCCCAACATCACTACAAGATTCGGTGATGACGTAGGGCCCAGCAGTAATCCACAGCGGGGACTCAGGCGTCTGACACTCCGGGAAATGTCCATGTTGGACTCTTTGCTGGAGGATGGAAGACACCGGACAGGTCTGTATCCAAAGTCTTCTGTGCCAGGGAGCCATTGTTTACATTTTCCAGAAGACAAAGTCACTTTGAGAAGGTCAGAGAGAAGGCTTAACTCTTCATCTGCCAAAATAGTGAATCAGGCGACAGCACTGAAGCCACTGGATACAGTAGCGCACTCTGCGCACGGGACTAAGCAGTGAGACCCCCATATACAGTAGCGCTGCCCAGGACTTAGCAGTGAGACCCCATGTACAGTAGCGCACTCGACTAAGCAGTGAGACCCCCATATACAGTAGCGCTATTCAGGACTTAGCAGTGAGACCCCCATATACAGTAGCACTGCCCAGGATTTAGCAGTGAGGCTCCCCTATACAGTAGCGCACTCTGCGCCTGGGACTAAGCAGTGAGACCCCCATATACAGTAGCGCTGCCCAGGACTTAGCAGTGAGACCCCCATATTCAGTAGAGCACTCTGCGGCCGGAACTAAGCAGTGAGGCTCCCCTATACAGTAGTGCACTCGGCGCCCAGGACTTAGGAGTGAGACCACCATATTCAGCAGAGGGGTTCCCATATGCAGTAGCGCTGCCCAGGACTCAGCAGAGGGGTTCCCATATGCAGTAGCGCTGCCCAGGACTCAACAGTGAGGCTCCCATATACAGTAGCTCACTACGTGCCCGGCACTCTCTAGGTCAGTACCAGCTTGAGGTCCGGTCTTTGTTCCGGCTCGCTCTGTCCCGGGGTGGTGTTCTGGCCTCCATCGGACTGATGTCTTCTCCTCCCGTACAGGATCCGGGCGGAGGGTCTGAGCAGGGGGAGCTGTGCGGCTCGGCCGTACACGAGTCGCTGTAACGTGGCAGAGATCGGCGGGGTGACCGGGGGACGTGATGCGGTTACAGGCCCAGGGCACAGTACATGGCGGGCCCGGGCCTCCTGGAGAAGCCTGCGGCCGGGGCAGCTGAGGACGGTGAGCGGGGAACGGCCCAGCAGGACCGCCAGAGCCGACATAGCAATATTATCCGCGATATAACCGGGGCTCGCCGCTCCCCATGCCCCACTTTGCGACACACGGCGCAGCTTACGGCATTAACCCGTGCACGACCGGCTGGGAGCTGACTACAGCCCCAATGCACACACTGCCCATGTCCTGTTATTTGAGACCAGCATAGAGATCACCAACAACAGCCCGGGGAGGAAGTATTCCTCAAATACACAAAATGAAAGCAGATGTATTCACATTCCTAGAAGACAATTTTAAAGTGGAGCTCCAACTAAAACTTTGCATGACTGAACTGCTGTCAGGTTCATATTGTTGGGCTTCTATTGGGGAGATTTCTCCTCACAGTTGTCATGAGACTGGGCGATGCCATTGGAATGGTGCCCCCCCCCGGGACCCCTGTAATGTCAGGCGGACGATTTTTGCCTGCGACATGTCGTTCTGTCATTGGACTGAACGTTGCTGAATCTCAGTCGCTAGCGATGGGAGCGACAAATGGCCACCTCAGCTACGGAGAAAGCGATTCCACCGGGACAAAGAGGCAGCCTCCAGCCATGGTGACACTACCAATCCCATCATTCATCTATCTCTGGGAGTCATGGCTGTGGCTGTGAGAATCTTGCAATGCCTCATGGGAATTGTAGTTCCACCACAGCTGGAGTGTCAAGGTTGCACTTGTACAAATAGAGCATGTCTGCATTTTTACACAGTGCAACTTGTCACAACACACTGTGCGGCATATAGCTGAATTAAATATCATTTTGTAACACTTCCATAAAGTTAAAAAAAGGCAACACAATGCACTAGTGCACCTAGCATATGGTACCGTTTTCTAAACACACAGAGCCCGCGCATTTACTGCAATACTCGGGTGTGACAAGGCTATGAGGTCTGATTTTTTTTTTTTTTATTTAAAAAAGGTAGAGCTTTAAAGTGACACTAAACTCAGGAGTCAAATCTTCAAAATGTAGCCAAGTAACAAAAATGGAGGGTGACTACGTTTGTTCCCCATGGTCCCCGTGTGTGTTGTAAAGTAGTCACCGCTCCAAGCTCGCTCCCGTGAAAGACTATAATCTTCATACAAATTTGTAAACTAAACATGAGATTGTAGTCCATCACAAGAGGGAGCTTGGAGCGGTGGCTACTTTACAACATACACAGGGGTCAAGGGGAACAAAAATAGCCCCCCTCCAGAAGGAAGGACAGTGTCAGCATCAATTCAGAGATGATTTGAGGATCTACAGCCAAATGATACACAGATAAGATACATTTCTGTTAATAGTTAGGGGACTTGAATGCATTTTTAAGATTTAACTCCTGTCACTTTAACCACTTGCTGTCCGGAGCAATTTCTTACTATTTCCACCCACATGATAAAATAAAAATGTTTGGCAAGAAAACAGCTTCAAACCCCCAACCAATGATATATTTTCTGAAAACTGAGGCCCTGTAGAATAAAAAAATGCTAGTTGCAATTTTTTATGTTGCACGGTTTTTGCGCAAATGTTTATCAAACCCGTATTTTTAGGAAGAAAATCAACTAAATTAAAATGTAGTGTACAGAAACAGAATATAATACCCAATTCTTTGGTCAAATATAAAAGACGGGGTCACAGCGGGTAAATAGATACAAGCCTTAAAATTGCGTTCGCCCATGAAGCCGCAAAAAACGTCAATACCCAAAATTTCCCATAGGAACACTTCAAACGCTTTTACCGCTCATCACTTTAGTGCTAACAGTGATTGATGGCTCTAGTCTAGAATGATTGCTCTCACTGACGTTTGCAGTGATATGTAACATGTGTAGCGCAATTGTCGTTTTCGCAAGTAGGCGCAACGAACGTGTGTTTGTATGTGCGTGCACGTGGGGGGCGGGGAACTTTACCACTTTTTTACACTAACCTCATTGCTATCATGCAGGGGGATAACAAGCACCCTATGTAATAGCAGAGTGTGACAGGTCCTCTTTATGGAGACATAGGGGTCTTTCGGACCCCTAATGTCACATAGGGACCCCAAAGAAGCTGAGGAAGTAGAGATCCACTTCCCCAGCTTCTTCTCCTGGCACTAAGAGCCGGAGACTGTAATGAGTGACACCGGAAGTGATGTAATACCCATCACTTCCGGGTCCAGTAATCGGATGAGAGATCAGCAACTGGAAGCCGCTTAATCTCTTTCTAATCATTGCGGGGAGACCCGCCAAACCGGTCCCAGGCGCCACATAGGGACAGCAGAACCCTGGGAAGCAGACGTCGCCGCACGGTACAAACGCCGGATCGCTTGTACATTGACAGCCATCGCCTGCTGTTAAAAACGACACCAAGAACACGGTTGCTGCAGCTGTGTTCTTGTTTTAACCACTTCTGCGGGCCGCCGTCTATAGACGTATTGTGACCCGGAAGCGATTAAGAAAGAACGCCAGCTTTTAAAAAAAATTAACCCTTGCAGTGAGGCTCCCCTCACACTGCAAGGGTTAAGTGCTTGTTTTGTCTAGGGGGGTGGAAAATATAGAAAAAAATACTCACCTGATCCTCAGCCCCGCCTCACTGCTAGACTTGTTCCTGCAGCCACTTCTCCCCAGGGCTTCTGTTATCTAAGGCCCGTGATGTCATCATGTTGCCTCTACAGGTCAAATAGACGTGAGGACAGCATGGGACATACCACAGCCAGGGAGAAGGGGGAGAGAAGCGAGTATATCTTCTTTATTTTCACTCCTAGACCTAAATGAGCAGTTCATTGTTGCAGTGCTGGGGGGGCTTAAAAGGTGTATCCCAGTGCGTTTGCATGCATTTCAATGCATTCCAAATGAGACAAGCAGTATTTTGTCTGGGCCAGAACGGGCTGCACTTGTGTGAAGAAAGCCCGGAAATGCCATAGGGATACATTTTCCAGACATGGTATGAACAAGCTCAGAGCTGTCATTCCACCACAGTAGCTAGTTCTAGTCCCCCAGGAGCTAGTTCTAGCTAGCTCGGTAAATTGTTTAAAAAAATATCTGGATGTATTCCTAAATGCACAGAATATTACTGGATATTGAGTTCTTATAGATATATTAGGCATCAGAGATTGTTGATCCAGGGAATATCCGATTGCCTTATGGGATCAGGAAGGAATTTTTTTTCCCCTGTTGGAGCAAATTGAACAATGCTTTATAGGGTTTTTTTGCCTTCCTCTGGATCAACAGGGGATAATTGTGGGCATAGCGTTCAGTTTAGGCTTAGCTAGTAGAGTACATTTTGTGTCCCATTAGCTTCCATGGAGTGCACATATGACGTAAAGTGATACTCAGGAGGTAAATGGTAAAAATGCATTCAAGTACCTGGCTGTAGATCCTCTAAATTGGTGCTGACACTGTCCTTCCTTCTGGAGGGTGACTACTTTTGTTCCCCATGGTCCCTGTGTGTGTTATAAAGTATCCACCACTCCGAGCTCACTCCTGTGATGGACTACAATCTCACGCTTCGTTTACTAATGTGTATTGAGATTGTAGTCTACCAGAGGAGTGAGCTTGGAGTGGTGTCTACTTTACAACACACACAGAAACCATGGAGGTCTCTGCTTTTTAGAAACGTGTAGAGGTGTTCCAGTACCTGTGTCACAGGTGGGGGACACTGGATGTGGACCTCCAGGTATGAGTAGAACAACCAGGCCAGGTTTGTATACAGGTCTTGGGATTTGCTGGGCTAAACAGTGGACATATTCGTGACTTTGTGGGTTCAGTACACCCCGATATAACTCTTTCTTCCCCTGAACCTAATTTCTCATCAGCTCAGAAGGATCGAAATGGAAGAGCATTCCAGTGGCCCTCAGTACCCCAGGCGGTTCTCGTACAATAATCGGGTAAGACTTCTCACAGACATGTTGTGGGATTTGCCAGACCATCTGGATCTGCTGTCCTAAGCATAAGGATGTACAGCGCTTTTGATCAGTGACACTTTACCTGGCGAAGGGGTCCTGGGAGGCTCCAAAATGTTGCGTTCACATGTCATGCTAAAAGGAATCCAAATAAAGATTTTTCCAAAGCAGAATGGTTTGCGGACAACATATCTTCTAGGTTGTATGCTGCTGCACCATGCACCAGTTGTTGCAGCACCTTGGATTCAGGGGTATAAGACCCCATTCACACTGAGCGACATGCAAATCGCGTGACTTTGAGCGACGTATGGCGCGACATCTTCCTATTGGGCTGTATGCAATCAGGAGCAATATCGCTCAAAATCGCTCTAAAAAAGGGTCATGTAGAAGCGACAAGCTACAAGCGATATTGAGCGACGAGATGTGAACAGCTACATTGAAATGTATTGGTGAAGCTACATAGAGCGATATAGTGCGGAAATATGAGCGATATCGCTGCAAAAATCGCGCGATAAATCGCTCAATGTGAACGAGGCCTAAGGGTACGGTGTGTGCAAAGGGGATATTACATAGACAAGCCTCCTGTAGGCGGCAGTATATCCGGAAGGTTTAGGACCTGTTTTCTTGAATAGACTCCACGAATGTTCAAAGTCCTATTATACTCCATACTGCTAATCATCTTACAGGTGTCATGTAAATACCACTAGTAAGCTTTTTTGGATTTGGCCCCGTTTATGAAATTCATTCTGTTCTATTTTTGTCTCTCACTCGCTCTTCGAGTTAAAATCTCCGTATTACTCTTCAACATCTGTAAAGGTCATTTTTGTTGCTAATATTCCTCCAGTGTATGTGTGAGTTGCAGCTGCCTTTCACCTGCCACAGTTTTAAATATGTATTTAGAATCTGCTTATTATAGCAGCATTTCAGGACAAATGGAGGTAACTGCTGCCCACAGGTACTATGCCGAGACCCAATTCAGTCAGAAGACTTCTCACTTCAATGACAACATGCTTGTTCCAAGTTTTTCAGATTTCACAGGTAACAATCATTTTCAGAAGAAGGTCAGCAGTGAGACCGCTATAAGTGGATGACCCTCCTTATCTCTGCTAGTACAGGTTTCCTTTGACTTTGTGCATTGCAGATATGGGGTGAACTTAAATTTATCCCCAGGAATGTGTCTGTTCTGAAAAGTGCTGCAGATTAAACCTGGCCTTGATAAGAACTAATGTTACTTCCATTGAAAGACTGATTTTAAAAGTTTGCTATAAATTAGGAAAGGATAACATCCCTTGTCCGATTGTTTTTGCTGTGTGCTCCTTGTCCAAAGTGACACCCAAATCATTGCTGTGTGCTAGACTCCCTGGATCTTTTCTTTGATGATATATTCTTATAAAGCACCTAGAGTGTTCTGACATAAGCTACAAGTGTGTTCTCCAAATTGTATTATTTTCAAAAATAAATAGAAAATAAAGTCATAAGAAATCCAAATTGACAGTTTTATCAGAACAGTACATGTGTATGAATCTCCAATTGAAGATAACTGCGGGAAGAGTTCTCCTCACTTCCCATCATGCCCATTACACAGGAAGGGAAGGAGATCTTCTCAAATAGAACACAAAATCAATCAAATCAGCAAGGGACTCCCCTGCCTTACCCACTCAATCTAAAATAAAACTAAAGCTCTGTTTGGATTTCCAGTTTAACCAGTTGACATCCGCGGTGTTAAACCCCCTTCCCATCCAGGCCATTTTTCAGTGTTCAGCGATAACGATAATACCCAAAATTGACAATAGGCGACGCTTTAAAAGCTGTTACCGCTCATCGGTTTAGTGTTATAAGTGATTGATGGCCCTAAAATGATTGCTCTCACTGCAACATGTAACATGTGTAGCGCAATTGTCGTTTTTGCGCGCTGGGGCACCGGGCGCGTATTTACGTTTATAGGCGCGTAAACGTGGGGGAGTTAAACATTTTGGGGTTTTTTTTTTTCACTTTTTTTATATGTGACTTTTATTTTATTTTACTTTTTTATATGTGACTTTTATTTTATTTATATATATTTTTTTTTGCACTTATTGTTATTGCTATTATATGCGGGGATAACAATCCCCCTATATAATAGCAAAGGCACACTGACAGGTCCTCTTTAAGGAGACATTAGGGGTCTCTAGGACCCTTAATGTCACCTGTGGACCCCAAAAGAAGCTGATGAAGCAGAGATCTGCTTTATCAGTTTCTTCTCTCTGGCTATAGCAGCCAGATGACTGACAGGTGAATGCGGAAGTAATGTAACACACATCACTTCTGCATTCACAGCCCGGAC
>NW_017306296.1:951756-987240 GCF_000935625.1 Nanorana parkeri | reverse complement strand
ACTAGCACATATAGACGATCGGCGGGCTATGGAGCCGCCGATCGTCTATATGTGAAACACCCGGTAACGGGTGTTTGCATTGGTCGGGTCTTCTCTGCCAGTGCGTGCCCGCTAGGGGGCGCGCGCGAGCAGAAAAAAAATGCTGTCTGGAGACGGCAACACGCCAATGCTGCAGTGCCGTCCGTTTTTTTACAACGGGCGGACACAGAGTGGTTAAAGATCAACCACAAGATGCTGCAAAAAGGAATTGTGGGCAATAATAAAAACCATACAAAGTATTTTATGCAATTTTACTGCAATTGCAACAATATACTGACAATTTATATAGAATGTAAAATATATACAGTACATACAATAAGAGGACACACATTCAGCATGAGAAATGTAGCACAGCAGCACAAAATGTTAAATACTGTATGCTCATGACTATAGAACAATTATAAATGAAGAACCGATTCAATTCCCTCAGCATATGGATGTGCTTCTACATTCAGAAGCAAGACTTCAAATATCCACGCTCTTCAAAGTTCATAATCCAAATTACAAAAAAAATTACATTGTCTGAAGCTGATAAACTCTGGGTCCCTTTTTTAATAGGTAGCCTTGATCGTTTAGTGAGCTCACAAAACTTTCAAAGTCAGAGACCTGTAACAAAAAGAAGAGATAACCGTTATTTAGAATGCTTCCATTGCTGGAGTGTTTCATCCTTGTTCTCTCGGAATACACTTACGGAGGAAAGTTTTTACTGCATTTTTCCTCTCTCCCTCCCACAAACAGAGATAACATGGGAAGCAGCAGTGAGGGCCTCCCTGTGATGTCTGCATGAGGTAAGACATTTATATTGATTACAACAAAAATCTGCGCTCTTGGAAAAAGAACTAAAATAATCAAATAGTGGTCCTAAAGCTGCTATGAGAGGTGTGGATGTGAAAATATGAAGTGTAGTCACAGCGCTAAAGGTTTTTTATGTAATTATTTGATTGCTTAATTAGTAGGGGTATATCTGAACTAGGTTGGATACCTAGGGAAGATCTGTTAACCTTTAGAAAACGTCAAGTGACGAAACGCGTCAAGGGGCAGATCTTTCCTACACGAGTTGTTCGTAGTTGTAGGTCAGGCCGGCCGGCAAAACTATTTTAAATTTTCCATGTGAACTGTTCGTTTTAAAATAAAAATCATCTCGTTTAATTCTACTGCACTATGGAGGCTGTTTTTTCTCTTTAATCCCTTTGATCTACCACCGGGACTGGGAGATTATTACATCGGCAACTGGTGAACTGAGGGAGTCGGTATTTGACTGGATTCGCTGTAACACGACAGGCATTGAAAGGAGTTTGCTGTCCATATACCATCTACAACTGGCGAGGGGAAGGAGCCGGGATCTTACCGGGCTCGCTGTGCCGCGACGGGTAAGGATACCGTATGCTTGATTGGTGCATATACCTCATTGGTCTCACTGCTATTTTGCACTGTTTCACATATTTATGTATTTATTGTATGGGATGTACGATTCATTTTTTAGTTCACCCTTATATACTAGATTTTACAGTTTTTACATTGTGTTACTTTGTTACAATTTTTATTCACCTATTGAGTGGGGAATCCAGTCTTTATTTTGAATGTTTGCACATTAGCACTTTTCACAATTTATGGACACCTGTTTTCTGGTACTCCATACTCACAGGGGTAGGGCTCTTTGAAGACTTATTCACAGGGTTGTTAATTCAGGGTGTTTCATATACATTCACAAAATATATTTTTTTACATTTATCAAGACATTTATATTGTCTCGTAAGAAAAAAAAACCTGGTTTCCCATTAACAATTTAAATATACAAAATTCTCTCTCTCTCGATAAGATGACACACAACGGGATGTTTAGGATAAATACCCTGACTTATAGAAAGAGAT
This sequence comes from Nanorana parkeri, assembly GCF_000935625.1. Taxonomy (NCBI): domain Eukaryota; kingdom Metazoa; phylum Chordata; class Amphibia; order Anura; family Dicroglossidae; genus Nanorana; species Nanorana parkeri. The sequence continues at coordinate 985,330 of NW_017306296.1, read as the reverse complement.
ACACACATTAATAAAGTTAAGAAATTCTGGCCCAAAGCACATTATGAAACATTATTCTTTTTTATTTCCAATATATACACATTGAGCCTTTACCTAGGCTTTCTTTGAAGATGTGCCAATCTGATTGTCAGTGGCCAGACTTTTGTATATAGTAGTTATTCAGCGTTGGCACTATTAATTATTATTCAAATTCCCCCCCCATTATGTCCATTTGTTTTACCTGTATCTGCAATTCCTTGGCAATCTGCCGAAGCTGTTGATAATCAAACAGGTTATTGTAAGTCCGTTCTGCAATTCTGTTAAGAGCAGAAACAAATTTCTTTGCTTGAGATCGATTACTCATTCCTGAGCCATGCTGAGATCTATTGAAATCCAGTTTTCCAAACTCATCCGAGTATGTCCCAAGCAGGCTAGATAAAATGGGAGAAAACAATTGATGAGCCTCACTCACTAGAGATAAACATGCAATTAAGGAGAATGTAGAGTACTTTTATATAGATTACCTTTATTTATTCAAGTATGAAAAAAAAAAAAGGTTTTCTTTTTTTTAGTCAGGTAAATATACAATGTTGCATTTTAGGCTTCTTTTCACATTTTCTGGACTATCTTATATACTTTCCTGAAAAAAAAGGCTATTGTGTAGTTCTGTGAGCAGCCTTCCCTTTCCCTCCTGTTTTCTTAAGAGGACTACTGTAGGAGGTTTCAATCAGAGAGAAGCGTCTAAAAGAAAACAGCTTGTGTTGTGCTCTCTTTAGAAAACCCCTAATGCTCTGTGACTCCTATGTCATGGCTGTGACCTGTATTACATTTTTATTTGGAAAACAAAGATTTCTTTTTATATACGTTAGTAACATACATAAAACATGAGCTTATAAATAACAAACATAAAAAATAAACTGACAAAAAAACACAAAAATAAAACATTAGCAGCTAGACATAAAATTGAATGAAAAAAAAAATGTAAACAGTAAAGTAAAGAAGGACATATGGAAACTGGAATTGCAGAACTGTATTTCTAAAGGGTAACCTACCTGTATTTCATTATTTGCACAACATCTTCAGCATCATCTTTTATAGCGTCTTCCCTCAGCTCCAGTCTGGCTCGAGCCTAGTAACAGAAAAAAAAACAAAGTAACATGAAACTTGGATATCCAATAAAAGCAATCTGCATAGTCACGGTCCATGAACTCTTTTACAGGCAGATAAAAAGTAAAAACATTCAGAGCCATGCTACATAATGAATACAATACAACAGACTCAGTTCATAAGATTCTTCCAGCTCCCGCTGCACATATCTGTGTGATCCCCCACCAACCGATGTACGGTCACCGCCTTCCAGTTAGTAATGAGCATAATTCTTGCACATGGTGAGTGCTCATTGGTCAGTGTGATTATGTGACCATGCTGACCAATGAGTACTTGCCATTTGAAAGCATTATGTACATTACATACTGCAGGGCTGTGAAGTTGAGTGTACGGACCATACACCAGCTGGAGGGGGGGAAAATCACACAGCTATGTGCAGCGGGGACTGGGAGAGGTGGCGGAGTGGTGTTAGTAAGTTCTTTTTATCACATTTTGTGAGAAAGTGAACTTACCCTTTAACTATCTCCCTCTTTTTCAATTAAAGTGGAACTCACTTTCCTTTTAGTGATGCAACAGTTCCAAACTCCCTTGCTGGTGCCATCATCTTAAAAGGCCGGTCCAGGTTGACATAACTCCCGCACATCCACACAAGAGTTAATTCATCCCAGCCGAAGTAAAAAATGTGGATTCTCAAGAGTTTGCAAGTTTTAAATGTAACATTTAATTGCATTTTTTTTTTTTTCAAAGGTGAAGTTTGAAGGATCTTTATCTTGGTATGTTAGCGCTGTGATTTGAGTATAATGTGTTTCTAGAGCAGGCATTGTATTAGCTTTCTCCCATGCAAGGGATGTCCTGGGAAGAGTAAACTGGGAACGATCTCTCCTCTACAGAAGAGTCCAGCCATAAAATTGGTAAACCTTTGTAATTAGTATACATTAACCATATTCCAGATTTCAACAGATCGAAGATTTACATAATTGCTTTTGGTTCTACTTTATATTTAATTTGCTACACTTGCATTTGATATGTAAACTACTGATAATGCAGGACAAACATTAAAACTGCAACATTCACTACAGTTATTTACTGAAAAAACAGAGTAATTAATAACGAATAAGGATTTCGATTAAAGTGACACTAAACTCAGGAATTACATCTGAAAAATGCTTTCAAATACCTGAACTATTAACAAAAATGTATCTTATTTGTGTGTCACTCAGCAGTAGATCTTAAAATCATCTCTGAATTGGTGCGGACACTGTCCTTCCTTCTGGAGGGTGGCTACTTTTGTTCACCATGGTCCCTGTGCATGTTGTAAAGTAGCCACCACTCCAAGCTCACTTCAGAAAGCAGTTCTGTGTTTTGAACATAAATACTTTTTATTATATGTTGTTCTTTACCTCTGTTAGTCGGATTAATGACTCGAGTTGTCTGGTTGTAATAGGAGTGCTGTCAATGCCTTGATTCTGTTTTCTAAGCTCCAGGTAGAAATCTTGAAGGACGTGAGCTGCATCTGGGGACAGCTTTGGATGTACATACTGTCGGGCATAACCAATGTATTTCCTTAATAGCTGATGTGGGATAGGATCAAAATGTTCACCTGGCCGAACCTAGATTAAGTAGAAACAGTGTGAACAGGCAGGCAGAAGGCAAGTATAGACACACAAGGATAATCAAGAGCAAAGCATCAATATTCTTTTCTAGCAAGTGATTTTGTTGTTTAAAATAAAGGTTCCAGCATTAATTCTACACTGTTTTAGGAAGAAAATGCTAATGCTATGGCGGAGGCAGTGTTATCATTGTGTCTGTGGCCGACAATGCTTCTAGAGTGCCAGCTGCACATGCAATGATATCATTTATTCATAGGAATGTGGAGACACATTAGGAGACCAAGAACAGAAATGTAACTGCGCTGCATTACCATTTCTGGCCCTTGACAGGAAGTAAGGCATTATCACAAGCACTGGCAGCATCAACAGGTAGAAACTTGGAAAATAATATTGTAAACAATTAGATAAGGAAAGGAGGATGTAATTGTGGAATGATTATTGATTTTGAGTTGAGTTAGGCTTTTTCACACCATATAAGTATTATATATAAAAAACAAAATAGAAATCTATGACTATGTGTGAAATGCATCAGCAGAGCGAATTGAGTGCAGATTGTTTCATCTCTGTGATTGATAATGTGCCAGTGGTTTGCATTGCTTGCTGCTGGAGTTGCTAGAGACATAGAGATATAGAAACCTACTGCAATTTTTCATGTGCCAAAAGGTAACATCCTCCAAGCACTGAAAATGCACTGCTGGGTGGATTCTAGAATGATAAAACACAACACAGATTTTTTTTTTTTCTATGGCTCTAGCTCTAAGATCCTTCACATTGGAATTGTGAATTTAATGGAGACTGATGTAGCACAAGACCATATCTAAGTATTCCATTACACAAACGTACAGTATATGCTTAGAGGAACCCGGTACAGGCAGTCCCCGAGTTACATACGACTCCCACTTACAAACGGAGGCGATTACTGTACAGCAGGGGTAGTTGTAATGCTACCGCGCTCGTGCCGACAAGGAGTGCCCGCCTTCTTGGGTCTGGTTCGTAGTGCTCTACGATCATTACAGGAAGTTGGCTCTTGTTAGACGTGCAGACAGTGACCCGCCTCTTTTTCCGGGTCACTGTGAGGTTTTTACTGCTGTCTGTATCCTCATTAAAAAAATTGAATCTCACTTCCTGTCCTTGAGACAACAAGAAGTGAGAGGAAATCTACCCCTAGGAAGGGAAATTAACTCCTGTAAGAGTTTTTACACTGAAGCTAAACCCAACATTTTCAAAATCCAATTGTCACAGGGACAGAAAGTGAGGTGAAATCTTCTAAACAGGGGCACACACAGCAAAACAAACGTTACAGGGAGAACTATGCTATCCAAAACTAAAAAAAACATTTAAAAATGTACCTGTTCCAACGTACATACAAATTCAACTTGAGAACAAACATACAGTCCCTATCTTGTTCGTAAATCGGGGACTGCCTGTATTTGTCACTTTTCACCTTTACTTATGTGAAATGGAATTGTATTATAAGAACCTCTGAAAATGCCCACAGCTTGGGTATTCAACCAGTGCCCAAAAAGAAACAAATGTTTACCTCAGGCAACATATCTAATTAGAAACAAATGTTTACCTCAGTCAACAGATCTCATTGGACTATCAGTGGTAAGAAAGTTCCTGGCCAGAACTCTGTCATCATGTTAGACTTTAAAAACAGGGTACAAACAATGCAAATACCTTTAATCTCTCTTTTAAAGGCTTCTCGGAAAGCATCTCCAGCACAGAGGTACTGGAATCCTGAGACTCTGTGCGGGTTACAGTTGCACCACGTAAAAGCTCCTTTGACCCTGCCCTCATGGCCATCACATGTTCTGAAAGTAAATGATCATGATCTACGTTTGGGGTATCCAGCAGGATGAACACCAGGTCAAATCTCGACAATAAAGCACTTCCCATTCTGCAGAAAGAAAGAGTGGATATTGTTTTATTTCTTTTTATTAATATACAAAGTGAATCACTAAACATAATAACTTAAAGGAGTAGTCTCCAATAATCAGCAGAGTTAAATATTATTTTAAGAATATTATTATTATTAAAGTCAAATATTATGCTGTGTGGTTTATACACACTTATGAAGAAAAGCATGTGATACAATGTTCTGATATAGAAAGTAAAATACCCGTTTGTATTATTTTACAGCAACAGCTTAGAATTTTTTGAGATAAATCTTGCAGTACCAGTTATGCTTTTTTTTTTAAATAGAAACCAGTATGTCTCAGTGTCAAGTGACATTTGTTACTGAAAGTGACTGATAGGATTAGGAAACCAAGTGTTTCTCATACCACATGAAAGTCTTCTATTTTTGAGAGCTGTAAGCCTTGGTAAACACTGTAACCCTCAGACTGTGCTTTTTAAGGCTATATTGTACAATCTGACACTAGCCTATAGATGTCACTGTTTCCATATTCAACAATCAACATGAGAACAATGAACGAGCCTAGGTTTGCCAAACATAATGCAAAGTGCTCAAAGGCTTTGTCAGATTCTGAGTCACATTCAAATATACAAGTATGAGTAGACAATGGGTGAATTTAACCCGTATGGTACATTAGGTAGAGGGTAATACTACCACTACAGAAGTCAATGTGGATATTAATTCAAAGACAAGTTCTACGGTTTATAAAAGGATGAGACTTCAAGCCCATTTCCACCTTTGTAAGTGATTTGTGTTTTTTGTGGTAATGTGGAGGTGCAGGGGGGATGTATATGTGTGCAGTCTCATGAGTCACAGGGCTGGTTTTCATACTTTATTTAGTAGACTCTTTCACAGGCCAGAGTCCTAGAAATTAAAAATTCCCTTCATAGGATCTGCAATCCGTCTCTACTGAGGGTCGGGTTGTACAGTATCTGTACACTGCAATCAGCTGATTCCTCTCTGCTCTGCTGAGCTTAGTGTGCTGACCCCTCCTCATGAAGGAGCACACACTCAGCTCTGAGGAGAGAGCAGTGAGGAGAACCTATGAGTCATCATAACATCTCCTCATAGCTCTGTGTGTGATAAAGATCTCCTCATAGCTCTGTGTGTGATGAAGATCTCCTCATACCTCTGTGTGTGATGAAGATCTCCTCATACCTCTGTGTGTGATGAAGATCTCCTCATAGCTTTGTGTGTGATGAAGATCTCCTCATACCTCTGTGTGTGATGAAGATCTCCTCATACCTCTGTGTGTGATGAAGATCTCCTCATACCTCTGTGTGTGATGAAGATCTCCTCATAGCTTTGTGTGTGATGAAGATCTCCTCATACCTCTGTGTGTGATGAAGATCTCCTCATACCTCTGTGTGTGATGACGATCTCCTCATAGCTCTGTGTGTGATGAAGATCTCCTTATAGCTCTGTGTGTGATGAAGATCTCCTTATAGCTCTGTGTGTGATGAAGATCTCCTCATAGCTCTGTGTGTGATGAAGATCTCCTCATAGCTCTGTGTGTGATGAAGATCTCCTCATAGCTCTGTGTGTGATGAAGATCTCCTCATAGCTCTGTGTGTGATGAAGATCTCCTCATAGCTCTGTGTGAGAGGAGATCTCCTGCATTTGTTGTGTCTCTAGACCTTCTCTGTCACTGTGTTCTGTGTGTCTCTCCCAGATCTCTCCCTCTCCAGGGCCAGATTAAGGCCTCAATCACACAGCTAAGAGTCGGCCCGTACAGATCCATGCGGCGTGCACGGCCGTATCGGGCCGTTCCCGGGAAGAACAAGTGCTGCGTGTGATTGTACGCAGCAGCCTGTTCTTCTCTATGGGAGGACTCGACCGTACGCTGCTGTATGCTCACCCAAACTACACCTCCGTGCAGGTGCGGGTGTCCGTACTCGGACGCAGACAGGATGGATCCTGTCTGCATCCAAGCACAGACACTCGCACGGATGTGCAGCTCAGGTGATTGTACGCAGCAGCCTGTTCTGCTCTATGGGAGGACGCGGCCGTACGCTGTCATAGACTCACCCGAACTGCACATCGGTGCGGGTATGGGTGTCTGTACTCATAGGCAGACAGGAAGGATGCATGTTTTGTTGTTTATATGAAAAATTTAAAGAAAACCCTTTTGAGAAAAAAACCACGGTGTTGATAGATGGAACAAAGTACCCCGAATAATGAGGATGTTAAGATCAGTGACTCTAAAGGTAGAGTTCATTTTTCAGTTGTAATTATCTCTGGTGAGAATTCTGTAATTCTTAGTAATTATTGTACGGAGTACACGCAAAAATAGATACAGACAGAAAAAGACTGTCATGGATGGATTCAGACTAACACAAAGACAACCAGGGTGAACTTGTAGATAAAAGTAGACTGTCAGCATTACAAACAGCTACACCCACCTCATATTTAATACAGATTTAGTGGATATTGCAAGTGTACCATTTCATCTTTAGTTGAATACAGAAAGGAGAAAGATCAAAAGGTATCTTGGGATTTATTTCTATATATGTCCCTGTAGGGACATTTCCTCTGTGGAAAATATTAAGACAGCAGCAAGGGGCTGACATGAGGGAGATGTGTCCACACAAACCAGTTCTTAAATGCTAATGCAAACACAGAAGGGATCCAAATGATTGTGACATCTAGAGGAAGGATGTTCAGGTGCTCTCAAGGTGGAAGACGTCCCCACAGTAGTCTATGGGAACTATCTGCGCAAGCACAGCCAGCGGAAAGGAGATTCTGACAAAAGACTTGCAGGGATAGCGGTAAGTATCAGGTTGGGGAAGGGCACCTTACTTTAGCTAAGGGTGGCTAGGCAGGAAGGAACTGTGAAAGTGCTTAGCAATCATTTTAATTTGTCACTGAAATAACACAATGTTAGTTTTGTATAAAAGAGATATTAACAATGTCCTCGTGCTTTTTCTCTTGGCTTATCCTAAGTGTAAATTCAGACTAGTAAATACTCAGAATTTGCAGAGTATCTGTTGAAAAGCACAGAAACCATTGGCTGGTATAGAGTAATGTGCATTTGTGGTAACTGTCAAGGAGAAAGTACAATATTGATACAAAAAAAATCTTTATATAATGTTACTTTCATCTGTAAATCTGGTTACAACAAAACATTGCAAAATACTATATAAAAGTCAATGCCGGAAACCTGTCATAAGAAAAATGATTGGACTTCCATTGCTGACCACCTGAAATGGCTACTTCCCTGGCTGTCATGCCAATTTTATGGCTTCCTCAATCAGGGGTCCTGAATTCCCTAGCCGAATACTTGTTCCAGGTCAGTGATTTGAAGTACTGAACCCAGAGGATCGGCATGCAGCATGGCAAGCGACCAGCAGTTACAGAAGGAGGACAGTGTTGGCAGTCTATGTATTACTTTTGTAATCAATGCCCTGAAAAGAATCCTTCCTTTAATTGTCAGGGTACTTACTTCAAATTTTCAGAGACAGTTTTGCCTTTGTTGTAGTGTCCACCCACTGGGTTAGCAGCAGCAATGATGGATGTCCTGGCAGGTAAGGTGCACACAATCCCAGCCTTGGCAAGACTAATACTCTGTTGTTCCATAGCTTCTAGTAGAGCCTGATGCTGATTACCCATCTTGTCAAACTCATCAATTCCACATATACCTAAATGTTAAATAGTGTAAAAATAATAAAGGAAATGAAATCAGGACGCTTAAAAATTACAATCAATCAATAAATGTTGCTTAAAGTAATCTGATGCTTGCAGTGATCTTCTGTTACATTTTGCTTCTTAAGCAGAGAAGTTGAGTTCTTCATCATTTTTTTTTAAAAGCTAGATAATCTAGGAAAAAATAGGTCAGTCTTTAACACAGTAGAGCTGAAGAAGAGATGTCCATCCTCCTAGAACACTATCAAAAAACTGAAGCATGCTGGTAGTAGGAGGAGCTATCCTGAGGTCGGCCTACAGTTTGTCAGTGTCCAATCCTCTTGTGTGCAGCAGTAAAACCCAAAAGGTTAAAGACTTCCTGTGTCCCTTAAAAGAGAACTATGGGATGAGTGAACTATAGTCATCCCCATAGTTAGAGCCAACATGTAACACTGCAGCTGTCGCACGCCAACTCTATAGATCGAGAACTGAGCGATCGCAAACTGCTGATTGCTCAGTTCACGATCGTCTGCCTGCAGGGAATGGACAAGAAAGAAGCATGTTTAATCCATACAATATGACCAGTGTTCTCAAGAATCCCTGTATAAGGAGGTTGACGTATTTAAAAAGTAAGTTTCAAATTTTGTAACTAGGGTCTTTGTTAAAATCTGCAACCTGTAAAAAGGACAATAGCACTTCTTATACCTTGGTCTCCCAGAACAAGAGCTCCAGCCTCTAAGGCAAAATCTCCAGTTGCACTGTCCCTGGATAAGGTTACTGTCAGTCCAGCTGTTGTCGTCGTGTTTCCACAAACATAGATGCCACGGGGGGCCACATTACAAACTGCCTGCAACAATAAAATACATTTATTTAAAGAGACTCTCATAATATTTGAACCACAAAGGTCTCAATTTGGAAAATAATTCTGCGTAATTGTGTTTATGCATATTTTTGACATAGCTTTTTCACAAGTCAATGCAGGTTCATGTTATCCATACCTGTAACATCTGACTTTTTCCCAGTCCTGGATCTCCAACCACAAGTATGTGAGGATCCCCACGAATGGGAATCCGGTTTTTATCATCCACATATTTCTGACAGCCTCCGAACAGAGCAAGTGATAACCCTGCTTTAACCACCTGTAAAGCAAAAATATAACTAACACCAAGTTTTCGCCATATACTGTAAGCAATTATCATCAAACGTGTTAGCACACAGAGTAAGAAGCGTAAAGTTACTTCTAGCTTGGAGGTGATTTCCTCTAAGTGACAACTCCTTTTTTAAAGTGCTGGTAGTAGGAGGAGGTATCCTGAGGCCGGCCTACAGTTTGTCAGTGTCCAATCCTCCTGTATGCAGCAGTTAAACCCAAAAGGTTGAAGACTTCCTGTGTCCCTTAAAAGAGAACTATGGGATGAGTGAACTATAGTCATCCCCATAGTTAGAGCCAACATGTAACACTGCAGCTGTCGCACGCTGTCGCATCTCTATAGATCGAGAACTGAGCTCAGTTCACGATCTTCTGCCAGCAGAGAGCAGTGACTGTCAGTTCCCGCAGGGATTACCCCCGCTGTCTGGAGGGGCAGATGGGGGAGGGGGTGGGCAGAGCCAGATTTCCTCTGACAACTCCTTTTTTAAAGTGCATGTCTAGCTTTGCCAACCCTAAGGACGATGTAGGAAAAGGAAGCATAATCCTTTTATTTTTAATTTAAAACATTTTAGGTTATCTTAGAAGAGAAATACTATGCCCCAACCTCCTTCCTAGTATAGGAAGACAAGCTGGAGTCTCATCGGTGCAAGAGTAGGTCGTAAATTTAACATTTACAACAAAATACAAACTTTTATAGCTGGAAGACCCGAGCACAGCATCTACTTTCCTAAACTCACTTCCTCATTACCTAATCATGTTTAATAACAGATCATAGTGCAAATCTGTGTATTTGCATCAGGCAAACATACATGCTTGTGCCTGAAGACAGGAAAGGGAGCACTTTAAACGCATATCTAGAATAGTGATCAGCCTAGATAAATACATCCTGGTCTACAGACCTTCTTCTATGTAAGCCTAGCCATTGGACGTCTGCAGTGGTCAAGTAGAGACTGTAGACCTATTAGTATTCCCAGATATCAACATTGATAACTGGATAGAGATAACATGTTTTGATGCCTGTGGGAGGCAAGTTGACAAATTTCCATCTAGTTTAATGAAGATGCAATAAATTGGTTTCATTTCATGTGCACAAATTACCGCTAAACTGGCAAAAACCATTCTTGGCAGACAGACAATCATAACATGAGAAGTTATCAGTTTAAATAACCGCACAGAGTGGATTCCAGGACAGTGAAGTCACTGCCCATCTCTGTAGATGCAACCACATTACATACCATATACAAATCAATACAGGAATGATCTGAATTTTCTCAGAGTCAATAAGTTTACAATTGTCTACATCTGTCTGGTTTAGCTAAAATTGTCATCAAGACATTCCTGGAAATTCCTTTCTTTTAGGCAAGGTTCACACCATTTTCTGGACCAGATCTGGAACACGTTGCATTGCGTTTTGCTGCGTTTGTACCACATTCCGGAGTGGGGGTTTTTTTTTGTTCTACTTTCAACGTTTTTTATTGTTTTACACGTTTTTGAATAGAGATAGTTTGTTACATAAAATAACATGTATAACACAAAAGTAAGGCATATAAACAACAGAATCGAAGCAGTGCTACCCCCTCTAATATCACTGGGCAAAGACCTTAAGGCCCCAACAGCAGTGTGCCATTGCACTAACATAACATTCAGCTTTGTTCCTGGGGGATATGAAATTATTCATCGCATCTTTCAGTTATGTGCATAGCAATGGCTCAGCATAACAATATATGTAATTTCTGTTTGGCTTACGATTTTACACGTCACCAAAGGAGGAGAAAAAATAGGAAAGCACTTAAAGAGAAAGAGGAAAGAATAAGAAGTGAGAAGTAGAAAAGAAAAGAATGTAGGCTCCAGATTCCCGAATTGTAGAAACATTATTGAACCTAAACAGGCCGGTGGTGTTCAATTCGTTTTTTTAGCTTAAAATGGGCTTTCAGGTGTGTTCCCGTGCATTCCAGACCAGAGAAAATGAGACGAGCAGTATTTTTTTTTGTCTGGACTGGAATGGACTCCACTAGTGTGAACAGAGCCAAGAAATACCATAGGGATACATTGGGAGGCTTTTTTGGTCCAGGAACAAACCCGTCTGGTCTGGACATGATCCGGAGTGAACAAGCCCTTATGGTCAGCCTCAGACACACGACCAAATTTAAGCAATAGAGAAAGTATAGTGGCAGAGGGACAATGGAACGCCTCAATGTCGTTACATAGAGGAGTTGCCAAAAAGAATTGAAATCAGGTTGAATTTAAATAAAAAAAATGCCATGCAGAAACATTAACCCTTGGCTTATTTCTTAATATACAAATGATTAAAAAACTTTATTTCTAATGCATTTTCAGCCATACACATCTATGCTATAACGTTTAAATATTCCAGCAGCACATTCCACTGAAAAAAATAATTTGTCCTTGACTGTATCTGACAATAGAGATGTTAGTAAAAAACAAAACAAAAAAAAAAAACACTTAATAATGAACATAAATCGTTATTTTGATTGTACTAGAAAGGCAGGGAACCCCTTTGGAAGAAAAACACACATTGCATTCGGAGTACTTAATATTTACAAAAATACTGCAGCTCACCTCGTGTCCATATATCAAGGGGCAAAGAGAGCTAAAAACAAAACACAAGAGTAATAAAGGTAATTAATAGGACTTGCAACTGTTTATTAATCATGGGTTAAATATTTGATGTAGTCAAAGTTAAAAGGCACTATAGACAAAACTTACTAGTAAATTTGTGTTTCTCTTTATACATTTTTGGATTAAAACTTGTGTCAAAGAGGACTTGGCAGCCAATTTTTTTTTTGAGAAACACAACACACACATGATGGAGTTTTATGATCCATTGATTATACAGATCTATATTTATACTATTATTGGAATGTTGCTCTCCCTAATGAGCAGTAGGATTATGATAACTGTAAAGCATGGATGTTTTAACAAACACAAAGTATGCTGGCCATAGGTTAAAGTGACACTAAACTCAGGAGTTATATCTTAAAAATGCATACCCTAACTATTAACAAAAATTTATTTTATTTGTATATCACTCGGCTGTAGATCCTCAAATCATCGCTGAATTGGTGCTGACACTGTCCTTCCTTCTGGAGGGTGGCTACTTTTGTTCCCCATTACCCCGTGTGTGTTATAAAGTAGTCACCACTCCAACTTCGCTCCTGTAATGGACTACTCATGCTCACGCTTAGTTTACTAATTTGTATTGAGATTGTAGTCCATCACAGGAGCGAGGTTGGAGCGGTGGTTACTTTACAACACACGCAGGGACCATGGGGAACAAAAGTAGCCCCCCTGCAGAAGGAAGGACAGTGTCAGCACCAATTCAGAGATGATTTGAGGATTTATAGCTGAGTGATACACAAATAAAATACATTAGCGTTAATAGTTGAGGTACTTGAATGTATGTTTAAGGTTTATTTTCTGAGTTTAGTGTCACTTGAAGGTAGGTAAAAATATGACAATACCAAACCATATGCCAAATATTTTGAATGGGGAGAAGTATCAAAACAAAAGATTAAAATGTAGTTGTTCTAAGGATTGAACAAGCAAATACAGGTAATGCGCAGTGCACACTGTGGCGCTTCTATAAATTTGTCACTACTGTTTCTCTTTAGATTTGAATGGAAATAATGGATTCTAGTCAACTTTAGCCTCATAGGGAATCCATTATTTTCTATCACGCTAGTAATGAGAGAAAGAATTAACAATGCACAATGTGTAGATGACGTGCTAAGCAGAAAACATGTACCGTATAATGGGCAATTATCTGTAAAGCATTGAACTCCCTCCACCAACTTCTCACTCAGTGTTTATAATTGCCAGATGCTGCACATAGTTTAAAGGGGTGGGCAGTGCACTCGTAGAGGAAGGAGAAACCTGTGTCCGTCTAGGTCAGTAATGGTGAACCTTTTTTAGCCCAAGTGCCCAAACTGGATCACTAAACCTACTCAAAGTGCCAACCCTGCAATTGCAACCTCTGCAGGCTCTTAGGTGGTCTATACAGGCTCTCAGGGGGCAGGCTGTGCGGCTCCCAAGTGGTTTATAAGGGCTATTAGATGGTCTATGTGGTCTGTATGGGTTCTCTGGGGGGCTGTGTGGCTCTTAGGGATGCTGTGCTACTCTCAGGTGGGCTGTGGGAGCTATTAGGTGCTCAGTACGTGCTCTCAGGTGGTCTATAACGGCGAAAAGGCCCCAGCGAGCGGCCTCTAATATGCCGTTAAGAGGGCCGCCGTCGCCTGATTGGGGCAGCCCGGATCGCATACAGAGGCGATCCGGGACGGTCAGGCATATCTTCAGGAGTGCCCATATGTTAAAGCAAACCAAGGCTCGCTTACCAGCAGAGAGGGCCACACGTGCCCTCTCTGGCACGCGTGCCATAGCTTCGCCACCACTGGTCTAGGTCATAGAGTATAATGGCAAGCCTGACAGACCCTGACACTCATCTTCCCCTTACCTTGTGCCTAATGAGAGCTTACAAATGCCAAGGGGTAAAAACACTGCCCCAGACCCGTGCAGGTCTGGCAAATGAAACAGAGTTTTTCATAACTGCATTCACCAAACTTCAACTTCCTATTGAAAATTACATTTTTGCGTGTGTATTACAGGGGAAAGATCACATATAGAGCGCCCATCAAACGTTAACTGACTGTTTTTTTTAGGTTTCTGGTTTTCTTTGAATTCATAATATAAAAAACATGAGTTGATTACCTGATAACTCTGTTTCCAGGAATCTTCCAGGACAGCCATCGAGATATAGGCTTGGGGGGGGCCACCATCTGGCGCCAACTCACGTGCAGGAGGATGGTTGCCTTCCCTGAGTGATGGAAGGGAACCTTGGCCAAGAATCGGATGGGGGTCCGATAGGGAAGCCCTGCATGCGCTGCAGCAGGTAATCCTGGAGTAGGTCCCAACGCATAGCAGGGTAGGCTCAGCCCTAAGGCAAACAAACATGAGCCCTAAAAACAACAAACATTACGATGTCCCTGTGTAGCCGGCGGAAACACAAAAAAACTGACTTGGGATGGAAGGAGGAGTCTATTTATTTAATGTGGTTGATGTGTTTCCTGTTGCAGGCAGGCGGAGCCTATATCTCGATGGCTGTCCTGGAAGATGACTGGGGAAAGCCCATTTCAAAGTTTCGTCAGTAAATGCCAGGAAGTTAAAATGGACCTGTTATAAAGAAAAGTCAGAAGGTTAATGCCACCAGACACAATTCTGCTTAGTAAAGTAAATGCCTAGTGATTTATTTCATGGACACATAAATCATTAATGTCAGCTCACAAGAAGGAGCCGTAATGGCAGCAATATACAGTTTATACTCACTTGACTATTAATTTAAGGAGACTCTCCTGTGCCTGAATCTCTTGAATAGCGTACAGGTCCTTCAGGCAAAAGTCCATAGCTGCCCCATGCCTGGTGCTTCCCTCGGTGTCTTTAGCTTTCTGACCTTTGCTGTTACTAACTGAATTTGCCTCGATGTACAACAGGAACATGCACTTATTGGTTTTATTTTTAAACCCTCCTACACAAAAGGAAATATAACCAAATGTGCAATTAAAATTATTTAGTGACTGCATTACCTTAAACGTAGGGCTGGTAATGATTAAAATTTTTGTGTTCGATTAATCGAATTTTTTTTTTAAATCGATTAATTGATTAATTTCGATTAATTATAATGCACATACAGATCCAACTACATTGGCCTATACACATACAGCACAGCAATGAAGTAATAAAATTAACTAGGATCACACTAATCCAGCACATTATTAATCTCACGTGGGGCAACTCAGAATAATAACGTGCTGGATTAGTGTGATCCTAGTTCATTGTATGACTTCATTGCTGTGCTGTATGTGTATAGGCCAATGCCTTGGCTGGCGCTCGTGCAGAGTTTCAAAAAAAATTTAATTGATCAAAAAAATTTTCATCGATCAAAAAGATTAACGATTAAATCGAGAAATTAATCGTTAATTTGCACAGCCCTACTTAAAAGTAAAATAAAACTCTCAACCTTCTATCAATAATGAATTCAGATGAAACAAATGTACATTGCCCAGCAAAGTATTTCTTTACATTTCTGCCCAAACACTTTCAGAAGTTTTTTCTGCTAAGAAGTTTTTTCACTGTGGACAAAGTCATATATTGTGGAATCCATTGCAAATGTTCACTCTTTTCGTTGTCATATGATTTATTAGGTTGATTCAGTTAAGGGAGTAGCATTTTTACAGCATGGTGTGAGTTAAAATAAAAGCAGTTATCGCAGCATTAAAACTGCAGCTACTTATAGTCATTATGTGTTTAGTTATCCACTATAGGAGCGCGGATTTGCATGCTTATAATTCCCTGAAAGTCCCATCCAGTATAAAATCACTAGAGACAGAGCAGTCTCCAGCCACTGTTCATCTATTCGCTTGGAGAAGGGAGGAGTGGGGAGAAGGGAGGAGTGCAGTCACCCGTCTTGTTGTGTCTGTGTGTTTGTGGAGACAAGCACAGATTACTAGCATACACAAGGGTGCCTCCATAAGACCCTGCAAGGTAAAGGAGCAACCCTAATATGGGATATCAGGGCCAGTGCTCGGGGACCAGCTGATTCTACAGGAAACTAAAAAACTTTTAAACATTAAAGAGCAGATCCATTGTAAGGGATTTAATTTGCATTTGAAATAGCTTAAAATCTTTTTGACTTTAATAGTTAATACTTAAAATGAGGTCATCTACCTCCAGATTTATCCAACTCCACTACTCCCCACAATATTATTTCCACTATATTATTTCTACCAAACTTTTTTTACTGAAAGTTATTAAACTGCCACCATGATTTA
Source organism: Nanorana parkeri (assembly GCF_000935625.1). Classification (NCBI taxonomy): domain Eukaryota; kingdom Metazoa; phylum Chordata; class Amphibia; order Anura; family Dicroglossidae; genus Nanorana; species Nanorana parkeri. The sequence continues at coordinate 969,106 of NW_017306296.1, read as the reverse complement.
AGTATCCTCTTAAAGAACCCTAGGAGACATTTTTTTATGCAAATGATTTAATCAGGTTTACTTGAAGGAGGTTCTTTCTTTCAATCTTTCTTTTCTTCATCTTTTTCTTTCTCTCGGTATGGAAACTCCGTTTCATATAGAAACTATGTAAACATACATACACAATGCTAATTTAGACTCACACTACACCCAGCGGTGATCTCACATAACCCAGGAGATGGCCGTTATGAGTAACTAAAACAAATTGAATATATACATACTGGACACCTGAGCTAGACTCAGATGATAGGACCCAGACTAGGAGTGTGGCAGGATAATTGACGACAACCATTACATACACGCCCTACTCCTTCTATCCAACAGGGAGACTCAATAGGATTACATTAATATCCAGCCGGGCCTTCTCCCAACATACCTCATCTTTGATAAAGCATCCCAGTGAGGTTGGCTGGACGACTGGATGCCATCTCTCCTTATGTAGCCCTGAGGTCCCAGGTGTGACAAAAAGGAGATCGTGGAGGTGGGGCCATCCAGCTTCCGCTTTCTCGATCCTCCAGGTGTCTCCCTTACCTCGCAAACTAACCCTGCATGGTGACTATTCAATGACCAGATCCATGGAGATTGACTGTATGTAACAATTTGTTCAAAACAGACCATATATATAAACCTGACATTGCCTAATTATAGATGTCTGTGATCTCAACCTAATGTATGTCTACACAAAGAAATGTCTTTACTGTTAGATCCATCTCTTTTGGGTCACCTGATGAAGCCACTGGCGAAACGCGTCGGGACCTATTAAGTTAAGCCACTATATGGGCAAATTACATTGTTGTTAACTTTGTGATCGTTATCATGTTATTTTTGAATACTTGGATTATATCAATATGTATGTACTAAATCAGTGATCATATTTATACAAACAAATCCCATGCAGGGTTTTGATAGATATATGAAATGCATCGATTTTTAATCTTATACAAGCTATAAAATTTGATATATTTTAAGCAAATCTCTCTTGGATGGTCAATTACACCCCTCCAGAAACCCTATTACCTTCTACCCTTTTTCCTCTGATAAACAATACTTTCTGTAAAAAAAGGTTGTCACATACCATCTTTTACATTAGACACTTTAACCACCCCTGCGATGGTCACCATATCTCCAGGAACACAGCTGTCTGCCAAATCCTGAATCAGTTCACATTCAACTGTCCTTGGTATTCTCCCGGCTTCCCTCTGATCATCTGACATCAGCTGCTCCTGGACCCTGTAACAGCAAACAGCTTAATCTAGCAAATGATAAGAATTGGGAATGCACCGATACAGAGTATTTTGGTGAGTACTTGTACTCGCCCCAATGCTCCGATACCTTCCCCAATACCGGAACTTCCGATCAGAGGAAGATTTCCACTGACCGGCAGTGCCATAGGGGAACATGGAGCCAACTTCCCGTGTGATCAGGAAGCTGGGGGGCAAGTATTCAGCATCGAGCCGTCCAAACAGCCGTCTCCATGCTGATTGGCTGGAATGCCGGCTTCCCGGCCAATCAGCATCGAGCCAGCTTCCCGCCCATTCTGGAAGCTGGGTCATTACTCGAAGCCTGGCTTCCTGATTGGCCGGGAAGCCGGCTCCATGCTGATTGTGCTTGGCCGGGAAACCAGCTTCCCAGCCAATCAAACCGGCCAGACAACAAGGAGCTGGCTTCTCGGGCAATCAGATTGCCAGCAGAAGCACTGGTATTGGTACTTGGTATCGACGAGTACTGAAAGCAAAGTATCGGTACTCCTACTCGATACCGAAAAACCGGTATCGGTGCATTCCTAATAAGAATGTTTTGATAATAAAATATCAATGACACAAAACTCCTAGAGTAAAAGAAGTTTAATAATTTTTTTCCAGAGTACTTGCTAGGATAATAAACAATATAAATGCATACAGTTGATATACATGGCACACAGAGGAAGGAGAAGAGAAAAAGAAGCTAATGTCCTTTCTTATAAGGCCCCAGGCACATGGGTCTTTTTTTGTCCCGGGACAAGCACCTCCCCCAATCCGCAGATAATCATACCATGCTTCTTTGTGAAATGCTAAACATTGATTGAGCTTTACTTTTTTTTGTTACCTGAACTCAAAAGGGGAAGATTGCAATGTTATAGGGTACATCTAGAGGTGGTAATTGTGCCTAAGTAGCACCATGAAATATGTACATTTTATCTGGAATTCCGCCAAAAAAATAGCAGTGCACTTTCTACTATGCGAGGGTGCCTAGGCACTCCTGTGCCTCATAACCGTATATCTGCAGTGTGAAATCTAAGGCACTGCTGGCTCTGACTGGTACCAGATATGAAGTGAGGTTTGGTGATGTCACTGCTGTGCTGCTCAATGTTATCCTTGCTTGAAGAAGCAAAGCCCTGCCTCTACCAAAATGGCTGCTTCAGACAGTGCAGAACAAGACATTGTAAGTCAATAATGGGGGAAAGATCAGCTTTCACTAAACTCTACTTAATTTCTAGGTGGCATACCCTCCCACTAACTTTATAGCAGCATTGATTCAGCAAGGATGTCCCCCCATGCATGATACAGATAATTTCAGCGCATGCTGAAGCGCACTGTGCGCAGAAGTCGCCAACTGTCTGCAGAGTCAATAGCTACAGACCTCCAAACTTCGTGTGGCCTTCAGATTGGCACAACAACAGTGCGTAGAGAGCTTCATGGAATGGGTTTCCATGACCGAGCAGCTGCATCCAAGCCTTACATCACCAAGTGCAATGCAAAGCGTCGGAGGCGGTGGTGTAAAGCAGGCCGCCACTGGCCTTTAGAGAGGTGGAGACATATTCTTTGGCGTGACGGATCACACTTCTCTGTCTGGCAATCCGATGGGCGTGTCTGGGTTTGGCGGTTGCCTGGAGAACGGTACTTGCCTGACTGCATTTTGCCAAGTGCAAAGTTTGGTGGAGGGGAGATTTTGGTGTGGGGTTGTTTTTCAGGGGTTGGGCTTGGCCCCTTAGTTCCAGTGAAAGGAACACTTAAGGCATTAGCATACCAAGACATTTTGGACATTTTCATGCTATTCTCGTGGAGTCATCTCGTGGCCCAACGAAGTACTGATGGGGTGGTCATAACACACACACACACACACACACACACCTACCTCACATTTTTTTTACACAGATATGTCTTTTTTTTGTCCCTATTTAAAACACGTTTCATAACCTTGAGTAAAAGTACAATCTTGTTTTACAACTTTTACGGAAACAAAATCTAAAAAGCAAATATACAAGGCCACTGTACTAATATATACACATCCTGTGCTGCATTTTCATCAGTGAATAGAACAAACACCTGGATGATTCATCTGAAGCAGCAGAGAGGAAACCATGAACCCCCTGCTCGGGTTCTACAATAATTGTATTATCACCAATTCTTTCATATGGAAATATTGGCTGATATTTATAGCGGCTTCTTCGGTCACAAAAGTAGATACGTCTTGAATATAAGCGAAGCTCCGGTATAGAGCTCAAGCAGTAAAACACAGGCATGATGACTAATAGCTGTATTGTTCCAGTGCTTGCATAGCAAACACTTTGATCTTCAGCAGCTTTCATACAGAACAAGCATGTAGAAAAACACAAAACAAAGGTTGAACAGATAAGGACACCGATTTATACCTGGCTGCAGACAAACTTTGTTTGAAAACACGTGCTCTACTTACTTGATGGTCTGCCAGTCCACAGTCACTGTCAGTGGAGAACCTCGGTCTGGTGTGAATGAACGCCCACGGCATTCTGGAACAGGACACTGAAACACAAATGAGCTGATGTTAAAAAGGTAGCGTTACTTTACCTATAGATTTGTCTGATCCCTCTTTGGACCTATTAAAGTATATCTAAAAAGGAAAAACTTTAATCTTTTGTTTAGATTTAGAGTGGTGGGGGGGCTAGAACCTCTGTCAGGTGTTATTGACCTATGTGTCCTTGTTCAGGATATTCTCTAAGGGCCCATTCACACATATTGCAGTGACCTGAGTTGTACTGCACCGGATCAACGCAAGGCACCAAAAGGACACAATGCCACCACAACGCAGGAGTGGCTGTGCATTGCAATAAAATGCAAACATGCTGCATTTTATGGCGGATGCCACCGCAGGTCACCACATCACAGCGCAGGGAGCTGTCATAAAAGGACTTATATGGAGTGTACACTCCACATGAAGGCATAATAAAAAAATATGTATGTATGTATGTATGTATGTATGTATGTATGTATGTATGTATGTATGTATATGTTTACACTTGGTAACTGTTGAGCCTCGTTGACTTCTCCAACTAGAGCTAAAAGGAACCCTTCCAGTTAAACCTTACCAATTGCTGTCCCACCATCCAATGAGTGTACAGTGACTGTCTGCTAAGCCACCACAGTACCTATATCTCTGTCTTATGAGGGCTAGTTCTCACCAGCCACAGTGCGTTCCGGCCCAATTGTTGCCAGAATGCACTCAATAGCATTCTGGCCAGCTCACATTTTGTTTTGGGGCTAGAGGGGGCATGGCGGTGTATTGAACTCAATGACACTGCAGCTACGCCCTCCAGCTGCAATGCGATCGCCGGCACCCAAACACGTGGCACATCAGTGCCTGTGTTCCGGTCCAGTGCAGTCAGAAAAAATGCTGCATGCACAATTTTTTCTGACTGCACCGGAACACAGGATTTGATGTGCCACGTGTTTGGGTGCCGGCGATCGCATTGCGGCCGGAGGGTGTGGCTGCGGTGCCACAGAGTCCAATACACAGTAGCGCCCCCTCCACCCACAAATCAAAGTGAGCCAGCCGGAATGCGATCCAGTGCATTCCGGCACCAATCGGGCTGGAATGCACTGTGGCTGGTGTGAACTTGCCCTCAAAAGGTACAAAGTTTGGAAATAAATAAAAGCATGAATTTAAAGGACTAATCAAGATGACAGCTACCTTCTAAATGTGAAAGTCATATGCTGACAAAATAAAAAGAACTGGGACTAAACCGCTGCTTTATATCTAGAAGCTTACCGTACATCTATATATTTTCATTGGCTGCTCCAGCTATACTCATTTCCAAATAATTATAGGGCAAACCAAGCCACAAGAAGGGTCTGTGATATGAACTAATATGCAAGAATGGGGCTGCTTACAAGCAATGTACATTGCCAAGCTTATTCTACTCATTAACCAGAATTTGAAAAGCTTATACCTGTCCCTTGAACATAAAAGCTATTACCTTTGTTGGAAGCGTATATTTCCCATCAGGAAAAGGAAAGCTCTGTACATCCCCACACATGTTGCATACAAAGGCCATTTTAGTGCATATTGGTTTGATGTTACTAACTCGAACAACTGTGCCACGCAGTGCCACATATTTGCCATACAAATTAGCTCTGAGGTTTTTCAGAGGGGTTAGTGGATCGTAATTGTACACCCTGAAAATGAATAACAAAAAGAGAAAAGTCATGAAGTTATAGTATATACCAACTGCAAACACTAAGTCTAAGGAGACAGATAACTGTGTAATTACCTAGCGTGTATGTATGGCACATCAACTATGGGGGTCTCCTCTAGCGGAAGACCTTCCTGCCCCTGTAGCTCCACTGCATGTTTCTCCAAGTCTTTGGTTAGCACCTGCAAACATAAGAGTACATTTGTGGGTTGTATAAATGAATGCACAGGATCCTATTTATCAAAGTGTTTGGAAATGTTTGTGTTGCTTAATGTGACCAGACAGTCTACAACTATATAAAAAGAACAAAGGTTTTTTGCAAAGACTGTTCCTGTTTCATACACTTTTGTAAATGGGGGCTATTTTATGGCTGGAGAAAAAAAAAGTAGAAACAAAGACCAATACTAGTCTTTCACTCAACAGCATGTACAGTTCCCACCATGCACCATGACCTAATAAACACCAAATCCTTGTTCTGTACAGACTCACACCCTAGCCCTTTACAGCAACTTTTTGGCTCTCAAACCCTGGCCTTCCAGTTGCTCTATGATGCTCACAGCCTGCCCCTCCAGCAGCTCTGTGGTGCTCACACCCTGCACCTCCAGCAACTCTGTGGTGCTCATGCCCTGCCCCTCCAGGAGCTTTATGGTACTCACACCCTGCCCCTCCAGCAGCTCTGTGGTGCTCACACCCTGCCCCTCCAGCAGCTCTGTGGTGCTCACACCCTGCCCCTCCAGCAGCTTTATGGTGCTCACACCCTGCCCCTCCAGCAGCTCTGTGGTGCTCACACCCTGCCCCACCAGCAGCTTTATGGTGCTCACACCCTGCCCCGCCAGCAGCTCTATGATGCAATGCAATGAAAATAACCGCAAACTAGAAATAATATTAAAATCTTGCAAGAAAAATGACTGGTAAGGAATGATCAGCTGCCATTGTCTTACTTATAGATAAGACAGGAGACTTTCACTGTCCTATAAAGAAATAAACAACATGATTTTGATGCATGGAGTGTGAATCTTACAAGTGCTGGAACATTCTATAATTAGAACATTGGCTTAAAACATAGAACTCTTACTCAGCAACAAGTAAGGATGTTGGTGAAATAGCAGGGTAGTATGTAAGCAACAATAGGCTTGTAGAGTATTGCTTATAGTTACTGGGGCAACCAGTTGTTATTTCTGGTGCAAATGCCGAGGTAGCTGTGAGAAAACCTCGTATTCTTTGTATTGTATGTCATGGTAAGGTACGGCTATACCCGTTGGGGGTTAGCCGCAAAAACAGAATAAAAGTTTGTTTAAAAAAACATAGAACGAAAACTTTTTCAGAATAGAAATCACAACTCTGCTGTCAGTGTGCTAGGATTAAAAACCGGTCATGCACCAACTAATGTACAAAAGAGTTTCAGTAGCTCAGTTGCTTTTTAAAAAGAAAAGAAAAATCTCCAATGGATGGAGAGCATTACATGTGAGCATTAGGAATGCCAGCTGTGGCCTATCCATCGGCCATTCCAATGTAAGTAGGTTATTTGCACACACCTGGTGTATTGCTAGCCCCATACAATCCAGTATTTTTTCAGGCATCTCTTTCAGTTCAGTGGACAGAGGAACAGATGTCGTAAGTTCATCATCTTCCAGGAGTTCCTTGTAATCCACAAGAATGCTTCCCTTTCTTTCAATTTCATCCTGTGGAAAACAATATGAGTATTTATGACTAATTTCTAAAGCACTAGAATAATACACTATATGGCCAAAGTTTGTGGACACCTTACCAGCACACCTACATTAAATGGCTGTATATGGATTGCCCTCCAAAGTCTAGGTGTTTCCAGTGAAGAGTACATTTAATGTTATAGCATACAAATACATGTTAGACAATTGTAGGCTTCCAACCTCATGACAACAGTTTGGGTAAGGCCCTTTCTGTTCTAGCATGACTGTGCCCCTGTTCACAGAGCCATCTCCATAAAAGACACAGTTGGATGAGTTTGGTGTGGAGGAAGTCGGAGGCCTGCACAGAGCCCTGACATCTATTCTACTAATCACGTTTGGCATTAATTGATACATCAGCTGCTATCCCAGGTCTTCTGGTTAAATATCAGTATCCGACCTCACAATTTATATTTTGTATAAATTCCCACTGACACCCCAAAATCTTGTGAAAAGCCTTCCCAGAAACCTAGATGCTTCTATGGCTGCAAAATGAGGCAACTTCATATTAATCCTCATGGTTTAGGAATAACATGCTCATATACACTTGTGCTCATAAGTTGACATACCCTGGCAGAATTTATGATTTCCTGGCCATTTTTCAGAGAATATGAATGATAACACGAAAACCTGTCAGAATTTATGGCACGATGAATGCAGTATGTTATCAAACGATACTGGAGGACAATTTGCATGCATCAGCCCGGAAGCTGCGCATGGGACGTACTTGGACATTCCAACATGACAATGATCCTAAACACAAGGCCAAGGCGACCTGTCATTGGCTACAGCAGAATAAAGTGAAGGTTCTGGAGTGGCCATCTCAGTCTCCTGACCTCAATATCATTGAGCCACTCTGGGGAGATCTCAAACGTGCAGTTCATGCAAGACAGCCCAAGAATTTACAGGACCTGGAGGCTTTTTGCCAGGAAGAATGGGCAGCTTTACCATCTGAGAAGATAAAGAGCCTCATCCACACATACCAAAAAAGACTTCAAACTGTCATTGACACACCATATTAAGAACTGGGGTATGTAAACTTTTGATCAGGGTCATTTGGGTAGTTTCTGTTGTCATTATGATTGAAAAAGAGTAAACACAGTTGATTGATAATAAATGGCTTCAAGCCAAACACTACCCATGAGTGACAGAAAGGTTTTCGTGTTATTATTCATATTCTCTGAAAAATGGCCAGGAAATCATAAATTCTGCCAGGTATGTAAACTTATGAGCACAACTGTAGGTGTGATGGTCAGGTATTCACAAACGTTTTGCCACAGAGTGTAAATATAGATATCCAGAATAGGGTTTTAAACAACAGTAAAAGGTGGACAGAAGTTCTAACTCTTCCTTACTCCATCTAAAACAAAAACAAAAAAGGTTTTGCCTGGAACCAGGCAAGCATTGTCTAAGCAGTGTAGCCGATAAGTCCTGTCAGAAAGAGTTGCATGCACACCATAAATAGAACCTCTGATTTTGGGAGTAAGGGTTCAAGAGATATGGGAAGGCATCTAAAGGAAACTATTCAATCTTGCTTTTTGCACTCAGTAACGAATATCCCGTGTAATGGGGGGTGCTCGCAGTGACTGCGGATGGCGCCGCCAGTATCAGCAAATGTGTATAGATGTCATCAGCACACTAAAAATCCTTTCGAGATCACAAAATATTTATTGAAGATTCGTGTAATAAAACAAGCGCTTTCGGGGCCGCACAGGGTCCCTTCATCAGGTCAATGCTAAGCCTGATGAAGGGACCCTGTGCGGCCCCCGAAAGCACTTGTTTTGTGACAAGAATCTTCAATAAATGAACATTTTGGGATCCTGAATGGATTTTTGGTGTGCAGGTGACATCTATACACATTTGCATCATCATAAAAGACTCATACACCGGTACACACTGAAAATGCTGTATAAAGCATTAGAAGTGTAAATACTTCTAGCTATCTGTGTTTTGTGCCGACATCTGAATAACAAAGAAGTCTGTGCATTCTCCAGTGTGTGATCATCTTACATTGCGAGCCATTTACAACTTGTACCCTGTGCCTGAGGCTCACAGAACACATTCTACAGAACAATAAAAGCCATTTCAGGTACCTTTAGGTCAAAAGTCCATGCTTTTATAAAATGACCCACAAAAGTGCTCTGCATATAATTAAAAGTTTATATAAAGGATATATCCATTGAAATATTTGGTAAAAGTTGGCTTGTATTAAAAAAAAAAGACGGTTTTTTAGAAAGATCTAACTTGAATGCGGCAGGAAAATGAGAGAGTGTAGATGTAAGATGTGTATAGTTCAATGGGCTCTGTATTAAAATAAAGCTTTTCAACTTACCTTGTCATAATATTCAATGTGCTTTGTGAAGAATCTTTCAAAGGCTTGAACTTTTAACACATACGGGGAACTGTCACTGTAAGCTGGCAAACACAGTGAAAGTGGATAAGAAATAATATATACAGTAAATAAAACATAACTGCCCAGTAATGGGTAGCTCCATTTTTAGGTTTATATATCTACGTTTACCACTGTGAATGCAATTACAACAGGTACGGCACTCTTTGGCCTCTGTTTGGTCCTCCTTGAAGTGGCCTCAATTGAGGATTGAAAAATGGTGCCAAGCGATACCAAGCTTTAGAAAAAAGGAGGGAGTATGGAGTGTTTCCATAAATGCATTGCAGCAGCATCATCATCCCCACTTGACCAGACCAAACACTCCATAGGGCAGGGCTGGCTACTCCCTTCTATTCATACAATGGTTGCCGACAGGTAGAAATACATGCAACCAGTAAATAAAAATGTAATGACTACACATGTAGTAGTAGTAGTGATGTAGGATACTGTATAGGTTCCAGTAACGGTGTGGGTAGTTCTGCCCATGCCTCCGCGCTGACCACTTCTAAAACAAGCACAAGGGACAGCTGAACAAATGCCCAATACTGAACTGGTTACAGCTTCAGTAATGGGGAATGATATCTGGGATATTGCTAATATTATTACGTTTTTCTAATTTTTCTGCTGCCAAGGTCTTGTGTCAAACTGTGAGAATGCGTGCAAGTGAGCATTCTTAATTATACTGCGTGCTTGTACATTGTGCATATAGCAATACACCTTTAAAGGAGAACTATGGGGTCAGTGTTTTTCCCCATAGTTCTCCTTAGGGTAACGGGAGGACACAAACTAGCGTCCTCCCGTTACCCTAAGCTCAGTATACCGCGAGCTACAGCTCGCGGAATACTGAGACGCCGCAGCCGGAGCGGATCCCGACTTAGACGTCGGGATCCGCCCAGCTGCATGAGTGACAGCTGGCTCTGCCTATCTAGAGGCAGAGCCAGCTGTACCCGCCCCCTCCCCGTCCGTTCTGCCAGTCAGCGCTGGCGGATCGGAGCGGGGAGAGGGGAACCCAGCCCCTCCCCCTGTCATGGCAGAGAGCCGTGACAGGATCGAGAGGTGAGCGAACCCGGTATGTGTTCGCTCACCTCCCGATCTACTGAGCCGACCTGTGACAGTCTTATTGTCACAGGTCGGCTAGAACTATGAGGTGAGTGGAAATCACTCATGTCATAGTTCTCCTTTAATCTTTAATGTTCCCTCTCTAAATGAATGTCAGTACAGTGTCATATAGGCTGGAGAGGAAGAGGGGGTATCCTTCCTTTGATCATTCGGCGGTGTGATTGTTCTGAATAGGAGATCATAGTATACCGAATTCAGAGCACAGTAGTAAAATAACGCAGCAAAAGAAGAAGAGAACTGACTCAAGTGCACTAACTGGTGGTTGACTAAAAATATTTTTTTTAAGAAACTTTGTCATTTTTAGTCCTGAACATAAATAGAATTACACAAAAATGTATACATTACTTTTACTGTACCTTAAAATACTGTAATTTGAAAAGCAATGCACGTACTATTTATGAACCACCCACACCTCTTACACAGCACAAAGGAAGGTATAACACTCCGAAGAGCTTTTAATTCTGCAGATTCTATGCCTATCCCCCACCCGATGTGATGTTTCACCCATGGCTGCACATTGTTCGCAGATCGTGGGTGGCTAGCTTGTTCTCTTCTTCCGCAATGCGTGGAAACTTACTGGATCTACATTTTTACCTCTGCCATCTGCTGAACGTTTCTCAGCTCTTCTCACTACTTTACGCTTTCCAATTTCACTTCAAAGTAGATGTGCTTCAAATTCCGCTTTACCCAGGTCTACCCTGACCATGTTTACCTGGCACCGGCCCTGACCTCCATTCTGTCTGACCATTCCTGCTTTATGATTCTGTGCTGCATTTCATTGCCTGAAAGTTGTCTGTCACCATCCAAGCACCCCTGAGAAATGTGGTCTGATGCTATTTCCTCTGGGCAAGACTTTACATAGTTTTGTGCTCAGTGAGAGCCCCCCACACACCCCTTCTGGCGACACAGATGTTAAACTGCACTCTGTGCCACCTTTTAGTTGCATCATTAGACTCTCTGAGAAAATAATCACACTGATGACAGCCATGAGGAATTCAGATCTCTTAAGGTGCCCATACACCTTACGATTATCGGACGATTTTCGCATGCGATCGACTTTTCGTCCGATAATCGTATGTGTGCATTGCAGTGTCCGACCGACATTACTGTACAAGCGTATGACTTTTGACGATCAAGCATGTTTGAAAACTTTGCTAGATCGTACGATTTTCGTAAGGTTGCTGGCGTTTCCGTCCGTCAAAAGTCGTACGATCTACACTGCGCTTGCGCTAACGAAAATACGGCAATATAAATTACCGCATTTCGTCCAGGTGCTTTTAGTTAATTACAGCTAAATTATTCTTGCGAACATCGGGGCAGGATGGAGCTCTCGTATGAAAATCGTACGTCTATTCGATCATCGGACAAAAGGTTTCATCCGATAATCGTAAGGTGTATGGGCACCTTTAGAAATATCTCCTCTACCACTCAACAAATTACAGGGAACGTGTACCCACCTCCAGCTGTCATCTGGACATATTTCAGGCAATTACACTCCCTGAACTAAAATTTCAAGCACAACTTTGACCCACTGCAAGGGTCATGAAAAATGTTACCCAGAGTTCTTCTTTATTAAAGAAAAAAGTGATTTTTTTAAACATTTTTTTTGGGGGGGAAAATGCAAGATAATGAAAGGGTGTTTTTATACATTCCCATAGAGCGGAAATTCACGGAATGTTTAGCAATGGGTACTTTTTTCATCAGTTCAAAAGGGCTTTATACTGCTAATAATCAGACATTTTCCATGCCCATACATTAGCAGTTATTGTTCCATTTATATAACAAGTGGCAATAAAAAGATTCAGCTGCACTAAATGTAAGCCTGATGCCTCTTATCGGGGATTTCATATACATTTACAAATCATGAATTTTCAAAGGTTCACCTTTTCAAACATGTAAAAACGTGCAATTATATGTAATTATTCTGAACACTGTTTGAGAATGCAGTAGGAGAGGAAATGTGTGTAAGGTGCACAGCTGGAATCCAGGAGAGAAAGTAGCAGGTAGAAGACTTTTGTCCAGTATTAGTTACATAACGAAGCCAGAGCAGAGAATATGCAGAGAAAGTAGGGCAGAGACTCCGGAAGACAGATCTGTGAAAACAGATTCACATAAGGAGACTGCTAGAGCTTTATTTAGCTGCGGCTCTGTAAAGATTTACGGTAACCTAAGATACTCAGTGGGATTATTTGGTATTTTTTCCTGTTGCTTTGTGTACCTAGAGAAAGGCTTCTATTAAAGCAAGAGCTGTACAGAAATTGCTCATTGTTGCTCACACAAAGGTAGCAGAGGAAGCCTCTCCCCAGAGTTCAACTTTGCCATATGTCACATCTTCCATGGAGGAAGGTGACCCATGAGAACAAAGGCACTCAGCTTTTTCATGTAAAGAAGGATAAAATGTATTCCCTGTGCTCAGGATAATGGGAATGGAAAGGTTTAGCCATTTACACATATATCAGAACTTTTGAAATCTGCCTATTTTCTTTATTTTTGTAGATCATGACAGAGGTTCATTGGACACCATCTTTTTCTACGGATCTGTCTCGTTTTAAATAAATTCTTTTTTTTCCTTTTTAAGAAGCACATTTTTAAAATGACATTCTTCTGTATATTTTTTTATTTCTACAGAGCAGAAACATTAGTCTTTTTTATACAGTCGAAATAAAAAAGAACCCTCTTTAGGGCCCATTCACACCACATCCAGATCATCTTCAGACCAGACCAGATTGTTTCTGGACCCAAAATGCATCCTAATGTATCCCTGTGCTATTTCTGGCCTCTGTTTACACCCGCGCAGTCTGTTCCAGACCAGACCAGACAAATACTGCACGTCTCATTTGTCTGCTCTGGACTGCACTGGAACTGCGGGCAGGTTCACGCTATTTTCCAGACCAGATCTGGAACATACTGCATTGCTGCGATTTTACAGCAATTTTGCTGTGTTTGGAGTTTTTCTTTTTTTTAGCTTAAAATGGTCTTACATGTGCGTTCCAGTGCATTTCTGATGCATTCCAGCCCATTCAAGACCAGACAAAATATGACAAGCAGTATTTTTCTGCGCTGGTGGGAACAGAGGCCAGAAATATCATAGGGATACATTAGGATGGATTTTGGGTCAGGAAACAGTCTGGTCTGGAGGTAATCTGGATGTGGTGTGAATGGGCTCTCATGTATCTTGCTAGTCTGCCCCACTGTCCCTCAAAATACCTGATTAATCTGATTGGATGCAGGCATTGTTCAGGTATTTTGAGAGCCAGCGGGGCCGACAATGCAAGATATTGAAGCCTGGCCCAGTGGAAGATTCCTCCATCCACACAGTTTAGCGTAGATGGAGGAATCTGTTGCACTTTTTTTATCTGACCATAGAAAACTTGCAGATAAGCTGGCTATACACCTATAGATGAAGTGGTAAAAAATGGCATAGGCTGTATCTGTGCCACAGACTGACAGTTCTTGATGTACAAATGGCCAAACAAGCATAAAGAAATTAAATTAAATTGATCTGCTCCTCAGAAATGAGGAACAGATCTTTGTTTTGTGATTTGGAAGTGGTGTCATGTAAATACCTTGGGAGTCCAGCATATATTCCACTGCACTCCTGACCGGTATAGCCCTTGGTATTGGGTGCTGAAATGATGATGGATGGTGCCACCCCAATCAACGCAGAAAGGAATTGTCACCAGCACACCGAAGAAACATGCCACAATAAAATCTACTTGTCAATAAAGACAGAATTTAAATGTATTCCTTCGCTATGCTGATAATTGGTTTCTGCATGTAAATACCTTGCACTCTACATTATAAATGAAAAAGAAATTAAGAGAAAGAATGCAAAAACATGAAAAGCCCACAGTTACAATAAAACTTAATTTAAATTTTAAAAAAAAAACAACAACTCAGGAATGGGACACAAAGCACGTACATTTCCTTTGCAATCTATTCACTGCTGAAAGTAATATAGAGAATTTTTCATTCCGTCCAATCTACTTTAGTATAATCAGCAGGCAACAGCCTCAATATCCAATAGAAGAAAATGCAGAGGTACAATACTAAGACATATACTATAATTAATGGGAGTCACAGGGTTAAGGGTATGACTAGCATCAAAATGCTTTTATATATTGCAGAGAGAAATTGTGCGTCTTCCCTGACTCCTGACACCAGTAATCATGAGCACAAATTGAAAAATGTTGCCCTGTTAAGGATAGTTGATGAAACACAAAGGAGGAACCCGGACAGTAGATGACTGATAGCACACTGGAAATAAAAGGAGTATAGAGTCAGCGTAAGCACTTTTCATTTATTGCTGCCGCATCAAGATTAGCATGGGAGTGCTCTTTGGTATAACGCTCATATGTTTTTATGTTGTACCTTCAGAGAAGTAAAGCTTCCAGCCTTTGTATGGAACATATTTATCCAGCGTAGTCTGGGTATATCGAGGTCTGGCAGGTGCTCCAGGAAAACCTATACAAATAATCAGTTGTATGAAAACAGAAGTTGATTCAGGTGGATTACTTAATCTCAAAGTAACGCGTTGAAAACTATGCTAGTAAAATGGCATAAAACCAATGTATGGGTTTCTGTGAACAAGACAATATTGACAATAGGATCCCCGTTCCCCTCCGTATTAAAAAAAAAGAAAAAGGCACAAAAGGATCTGCATGAAACAGGTCTGATCATAAATCCCCTTACCCCACATCAATGTGACTACTGAGGATAACTTAGAGATGGCTATACACAGAGCAAATGAAACATCCATAATTCACTCAGTGGGTGGCCCTATCTACCAGCTCTTGTCTGACATCCTTCAACTGAAAAATCAAAGGAGCCATGCAGAAGAAAATATCATCCAAACGGCACCTGCATCCAATTAGATGCAGGCACTGTTCACCCTCATTCACACTGTAATCGGCCCGCACGTACAGCTCCATGCAGGGCCGTACCAAGCAGCTCCCGGGAAGGACAAGTGATGCATGTGATTAGTACGTAGCCCCCGTCCTTCTCTAATGGACTATGCGGCCATACGCCCCCCTACGCTCACCTGCCCTGTCTGCGTTCGAGCCAGGAAACATGCACCCCTACGGACCTGCACTTGAGGTGAGCATAGGGGGGCGTACAGCCACGTAATCCCAAGGAGAAGGACGGGGGCTGCGTACAAATCACACGCAGCACCTGTCCTTCCCGGGAGCTGCTCGATACGGCCGTGCACGCAGCACGGAGCTGTACGTGCGGGCCGATTACAGTGTGAATGAGGGCTGAAGGGATTTTCACAGCCAGTCGGGCCAACATTCAAAATACAATAGCTGCAGCGTGTGATTGCTCCATCCAGAGATTGTTCCATCTGCTAATTTATTTATTTTTCAGTCCAAAAGCTGAAGGAAAAATGTTCCAGTGTATACCTAGCTTTAGGCTGCAATCACATCCCTGCATTTCCCCTCTACTAGAGTTTCACCACATTAAAGATGTGTTTGAGGTATGTGTTACACAAGTATGTGTTGCCATTTTTTTTGTATGGAAGATGCATTTTACTAGAAACGCACAAAAGAGGCAGCTCACAGTAACATTCTGACGTAGCTGCAAAACAAAAAACTGGGAAGTGGGAATGCACCTATGGTTTTTAGGGGGAAAAAAAAAAATCAGAAACATTTGTCTTGCTTACATGAAGGCCCATTTCCAGTGTTTCTGTTCAATGGTCCACTTTGCCCCCTCCCATTGCCTCTTTGCTTCCAGGGTCGGCCTCTCCATGTCCCTGAATACTGATTTCCTCCTCCACCACCTCTCCAGCCTCTTGATCCTCCTCTGCAGCTTTGGCTCATTCCATAGCATTAGAGATCCCTCATGCAGCAATACGGCTCTCTGTGAATTCAAAGGAGACAGGAGAAAAATGATTGTACTGAACATGTACTGAAGAGGGAACACTAGAAGCAGCTATATTGCCATACCTGATCACCCCTGTAACTCATACTGCATGGAATTTTTATTTCTCACCTGTCAAAGCAAGTCATACTCATCTAAGTCCCCTACCATTTCTGGGTGCGAGGGACCGCTAACCAAGCACTGCAAATTAGGGGTGCACCGATATATCGGCCGCCGTAACATATCGTCCAAAAATGGCACTTTTGGCTAAATGCCAAAAGTGCCATTTTCCTACCGATACATCGGCGCATCCGTGATTTATTTCCTCCCCGCTGGGCGCTGCTCTGTGTCCCAGCGGGGAGGAGAGAAAGTGACAGGCGGCCGAGCGCTGTGGGAGGCGAGAGCTGTGAGCGGCCGGTGTCTCTCCACCCACACTGCTCGGCCGCCTATCACAGTGCGGCAGAGCGGTGTGGGGGCGGAGACAGCGCTGTCACAGGAGGCTGGGCTCTCCTCTCGCACTGCTCACTCAGCCTCCTGTGACAGTGTGTGTCAGAGGGAGAGCAGGCTACATTCACTCAGCGATCGGTGATCGCTGAGTGTAGATAATTGAGGATATGGTATGGTTAATATAATCTCCTCCTGTTCATTCATAGTTGTTGTTATAGTAAACATACTATATTCTGAAGTTATCAATGAACAGGAACACTCATAGAGGATTCCTGTTCATTGATAACAGGGGATACAGAAAAAGAGATTGAGGACTCTGTGTTCTAAATCTCTTTTTCTATTTTAAAAGGGAAATATCAGGGGTCC
>NW_017306296.1:914894-951487 GCF_000935625.1 Nanorana parkeri | reverse complement strand
TGTGTTCTCAATCTCTTATTCTATTTTAAAAGGGAAATATCGGGGGTCTGTTTAGACCCCTAATATTTCCCCAAAGCCCCTAAAAGTAAAGTAAAAAAAAAAAAATATTTAATAAAAAATGATAACAATAAATATAGCAAAATGTAAAAGTTTATAAAAAATAAATTTAAATAGAATATTAAAAAAAAAATTAAAATAAAAACATTTTCGGTTTCGGCCTGACAATTTTTTCTATTTCGGTTTTTAAATTTCTATTTCGGTGCACCTCTACTGCAAATGGTCCCTTGGAAGCCCGCGCCCAACCGTCCCCCTGCATGGACGTCACTGCTCTTCTGGATCCTGAGAGGACGAATAAGAAGTGTCCATGTCATCCAGGCAGTGATGTGGACACCCAAAGAAGGACCCGGCAGGAAGTACGCAAAGGAAGACAGAAGAGTCAAGACCTAAATATCACGTAGCATAAGACAAGTTAAAAGGGCTTTTAAATGGGGTTCTTTTTTCATCTGGAGAACAGTTAGGGGGGTAGGAGGTTCGTGGAAATTATTCTGGAGATGAGCTTTAAGGGCCCATTTACTTATTTGGGGTCCGCGAACACAAAATCGCTCAATCATTTAAAATGATTGGGCTGCCAAAACACCCTAACATGCTGCCCTACCATTTATGGTACAAGTATACAGGACTTTTTTAGTAGCCTAATTATCTTACCAAAATTGCTAAGAATAGATATCGATTGCTAGAGAGATGAAATGGTTCCTTATGATGTAAACTACACAGGCAGCATGTAGTAATGATTCATCTCATATGCTCACACAAAGCTCTATACTTTACCAATGATCCCTCAATGCTTCTTTCTCCTTCGCATCTCTCACAATACCATCACAACACCCAGCCACTTATGGATACAGAGGGACATGGGACCGGGGGAGTTATGTCATCAGGCCCCTGGGTTACTGACATACTGCTCATTCCTTTTTTTTTTTACAGACAAAAAAAGTTAAGAAACACAAGTCAAGCAATATGTACAACATCAATCCAACAATTCCAGGATCTACCCCGCCAGGCACACTCGCAGCGAGCTATCCCTCCACCTTCAAAAGAGGATATCATAATGATTGTAAAGCACTGTGATTAGCTCGAGAAAATCTAATGCCATCCACCCAACTCGAGGAGTGTCAAAGGGAGCTCAGGAAGCAAACAGGATAAAGCAGAGCCTTCCGAGTAAGGCCCTGGGGAGGAGACCCAGTTATCGAAGCTGCTCATTCTAATGCAGGCATCAAAGGAGGAAGGAGAGGCAAAGGGATCACTAGTATGGTAAATAAATGAAGGTCAGGCCTTTTGTAGAGACTTCGCCCTACATGGGTATGGTCAAAGTGCCTCTTTAAAATCACTGGTATTTCTTACTTGAATCACTCTGTTCATAAAGGCACAAATATTTCCTAGTATTAAAGAAGTTAAAGTAGATAAAAATCCTAACTGAACAATACATTGCTGAAATGGCCATCTGTAGTCTTCATTGGAAGCGTGAGGAGACAGGGTGACAACGGAGGAGACAGGGACAGAGCTTTAAATTTCAGTAGAAAGTCACTCGCACTCCTAAGCGATGCCAAGTCAATCTCTTATTGACTATGGTAGTGTAACATCTCAAAGCAACGTTTTGGGAACCCAGTGGTCCCTTCTTCAGGCAAACATTTCCTTTTTGCCTGAAGAAGAGACCACTGGGTTCCGAAACATTGCCTTGAGATGTTACACTACCATAGTCAATAAAGAGATTGACTTGGCATTGCTTAGGAGTGCGAGTGACTTTCTACTGAAATTGATATGATCTGCGGAGGCATCTGCTGTCATACCCACTGCTTTTGGGCTCTTCCGGTCAGGAGTGGGATGGCATACACTTGGTCTTAAGGGACAGAGCTTTGTCCCCCTAGAACAGGAAGTGTCTAGACAACGACCTTCATGGCAGCTGCAGAATTACAAATATTGAAAATACATTAACGTGTTAAAACCTATGAGATTGCAGTCATTACATAGAATATAATATATTGTTACTAATAGATGCATAAATAAATAATGAATATTTTGGAAACATGCACTGCAATTTAAATTTCACGCTTTATGCAAATGTTACTGACCCAAAAATAGTTTTTCATGGACCATAGGCTCAAAATCTACACGCAGCTGAAAGATTGTATGGAAGTAGCAGGAATAGAAACCTCGGCAAACCAGAAACCTTGTAACAGAGATCTGATACAGGTACCATTGTCAGAATTTGTGTCTGGCTACAATGCTTTTCTAAGCAGCTAAAAATTGATCAGAAGCTGCATTGGATAACAGGAGTAGCTACTGAAGTTGGTGATTATGTCGCTAGCTCCAAACCATCAACTGTTCATCAATTCATCAACATTGCTTGAAACTTAAGTGACACAGGCATTTCATTGACTGCAATTCATTTTTTCCCAGCAACAAAAACACACAGAACAAATCTGTAGCTGCTACAAATCAGTGGAGACAGAAGAAACGCTGGCCGCACACCGAAATCCACTGGGATAGTTTAGTGAAGCTTGTACCACATCACTGTTTTGTTTTTTTTTGTATTTCAACTTTGTATTTAATGTTGGCTTCAGTTTTGTGGTTTATTTACAAAAGATTGATATACTACCCCAACAACAGACTCAACGAGCACTCTCAAAACGAAAGAAAGATTATATATATATATATATATATATTAGGAAAAGCAGAAAAAAAATGGGGTCTCACTGTTTGTATGGACTGGTATTGGAGCGGTAAGCAATTGACTCATTCCTTCTCTGGAGGAGTGGTGCTTATTTTGTGTGTTCTCCTTGCTACAATCATTGCTACAAAATTGCCACCATCACATACATATCTTTTTATATTCAGCCATGATATATCACATTTACTATGTTTTGACACATGATACGCACATGATACGCACAGTTGGCATTACAATGTAGAGTACAGAGTACAGTGTGACACAGAGAGAACTCAGTTTAGAAGACAACAGCCAAAGAAGTCTTCCGGCTCCATCAGGCACAATGAGAAGAATGTGGGTGAGATTTACAGAATCATGCAGCAAGTTTTCCATTCTATGCCTGTGCCGTGTTCTTGGTTTAGGACAGGGGTAGCCAAACTCCGCCCTCCAGCTGTGGTGGAACTACAAATCCCATGAGGCATTGCAAGATTCTCACAGACATGACTCCCGGAGAGAGATGCATCATTGGATTTGTAGTTTCACCACAGCTAGAGGGCCGGAGTTTGTTTACCCCTGGTTTAGGAAACGCCGTGTGGGGGCAGCGGGACCGGGAACATTAATACTTCTTTTGCAGAGTGGATGGTTTAGAATTTTCCTTTAAGGCAGAAAAAAATAAAATAAATATTCATGTCTTTTGCACTCAGACACCATGTCATCATCTGTTTTTACCTCTATGACTAGCACGTCTCAGCTTACCTTGGCATCACTACCTAATGACAAACTGACCTATAGTAACCACTCAGCAAGTGAAGTCAGAAGGGTCTATATACAAGCTCCAGGTCAGTGGCATCTTTATGCGGATCTCTAGGCAAATAAAAAATGTTTTAATTAGTTTTGGATAGAGTGGGGGAGGGTTAGACCCTCTGTTATATTTTTATGCCATCTTTTTTCCCACTGGGGAGATTTTCCCATCTATTTGAACCAATGATTACTGTCACCAAGAAATAAAGTGAGTGCAAATCCAACATTTGTCCCAAGAACAAGCGGTGAGGGGAGATCATCCCATAGTGTTCTGGTGAAAATTGGCTAAGATGGGAATTCCCATCACTTTTGGAGATTGCCTCTAACTTCCTGTTGCATCTCTGGGACAGGAAGTGAAAGGAAATGTTCTCAATGGTACACAGATAACATAAAATAGCTTTGCGGGGATTTTCTCCTTTTTCTACTATGTTAAAACTAAAACTAAAAGTTTTGACTTTACATTACTTTAGAGAAACTCGTAGAACTAGCTGCAAGTTTAACGATATAAGAGTGGAATGGTCATTATCTTTGAGCCAATCAGCAAGCCTGAGCAGAGCCAAGGCAGAAGGGAAGGTTAAACCACACTTACCCCATACACACAGCTATGCACAGTTGGGAGGCTTTGGGGGGAAAATTTCTGCAGCAACAGCTCCTACTGATGTTCGCTCAGTAGCCTTCTTTTAGGGCTTGTTCACACCAATTACAGTGCGTTCCAACGCACTTAGTTGCTGGAACGCACTGTATTGCATCCTGGCCAGCTCCCTGCGTTCTGGGGCAGGATGGGGTGTGGCGGTGCATTCAAGTCAATGACACCGCAGCCACGCCCCCTCCCACACCAGATAGCATGGTACAACATAGCCTGCATTCCGGTTCGCTGCGATCACAAAAAATGCTGCAAGCACTCATTTCTAGAGATCAAACTGGACCGGAACGCAGGCATTGTTGTGCCAACTGTTCTGGTTTGGGCGATCGCAGCTGCGAGGCCATTGACTTGAATGCACTACCACACCTCCTTCCACCCCAGAATGCAGGGGGGAGTTTAGAATACAAATACAGTGCGTTCCAGCAGCAAACCGCGCTGGGACGCTCTGGAACTGGTGTGAACAAGCCCTTAACCATAGGTTCACTTTAAAACCTGTGGTAGCTCCACTGCAAGGGAAGATTTGTGGTCTTATGAGAGATGCGCTTTAAGTTCATCACGAATATTATGTGCCCTTTGGTGATAGACTGTAACAAGGGAACACTGCACTCCTGTATCTACTTTTGTTCCCCATGACCCCTGTGTGTGTTGTAAAGTAGCCACCGATCCAAGCTCACTCCCGTGATGGACTGCGATCTCACATTTAGTTTACTCATTTGTATTGAGATTGTAGTCCATCACAAGAGCAAGCTTGGAGTGGTGGCACGTGGAGCTGCGAACACGCCCGAGCCCATCACTAGTTGTCAGCTGGTGTGTGTACCCTGTCAGCGCATCCAAGTGGACTGCCATGGAGTAGCACCTAGTACATGCGCCTTTTGGTGATTTCAGAGGCCAAACTTGAGAAAGAAACTTGACCCCCACTGCTTCAGCCCATCACTGGTAAGGAGCAGGAAATGATCCGCATTCCGCTTCAAACGCCCATGTCTGCATCATCCAAACTAAGCAGTACAAAATGCTCCCAAGCCTGTGTCAGGTCACTGACTCCATACTGTTTGCTATAGCTTATCCCAGTACACAACATGTAACCATCAAGGTGCTGAGAAGAAGCTGCTCATTCTCTCTAAGGGCCAGTTCCCACCACACACCATTCCGGTAACGAAGCACGCTGTGACATGTTGCAGTGCCATTCATTCTGCATGGCACCCCAACTCACTGTACATCGTCACACACAATACTGCAATGCAATGTAGTGTGAAGGGGTTCTTCTGCTCCATGTACAATACGTGCAAACTGCCGCAGACAGATTTCTGCCCTGTACAAATCAATGGCGCGGGTCGCCACTGCTTGCATGAAACCGCTCATACGAGTGATTACATATGATGATGGCCTCTGACCGACCCTGTGTGATCCAGGGCCATCTGCACACAAACTGGCTGCGGTAGCATAAAAGATCACTTATACATCACGCTGTCCTTGGTACACTTGAGCAATGGACCCCTTTTATACAAGCCCCCTTACATCATGTACTAAGTTCAGGAAAAACTACCAGTGGAATACCTTATCGAAACCAGGGTGGGCAACTACGCCCCTTCAGCTGTGCTTTAACTACAAATCTCATCATGCTCCTGACTCTGGGAGTCATGCCTCATAGGATTTGTAGTTCCATGGCAGCCAGAGGGCCTGAGTTGCCCACCCCAGCTGTACGGGGCCTGCTTTATAGGCAGGACAACGTCTCAAATATTCCACAGTCCAGCAAAACAGAGAAAAAACAGCTGGTGTCATGTTTCCTGAACTATAGAGAGCCTTGTAACCCCCTAAACATCTCTTCCTCTATTTAGAAACTAAACTCCGGAAATAGACAAAAGTGAACAAAAGAAGGAAAAAGTAATCCCAGTACATGTTGAGTCCCACTATAGTCCGTTCGTCACTATACTTATCACTGTTTACCTCACAATCGTCTTCTACAAGCTCCCTCAACTTCACCAGTTCTAGTTTAGCGCTCTCGTGACCTCACTTCCGGGAGCTGTCCCCGTCACCATGACAACGAGGCCTTATTTTACACCGCTGTATTTTGTATCTGTATTTACTTCCTTGTTCTAGATATCTGCGACTGAGGTAGCACGGCGACTGAGACAGGGAGCTACTGGGAAAGCTCAGCTAAGTTTTACCAAGAGCCTCTCCGTGTCAGCGCAATCGATGTAATCTAGACTCCATTCATTTGGTCTGAGCTCTGAGACCCCGGAAGTAGAGAGAGCGTGAGTCACACGTGGGTCGTGCTGAGAAGCCGGAGGAGAGATCGTGCTGTCAGTGGCCGGCATGGCTGAATCTGTAGCCGAAGGGCTGCTCATTCAGGAAGGGGACCATGTGGTGATGAAGAAGGAGGACGTGTATAAGGCAGTCCAGGTGCAGAGGAGGAAGTGAGTGGCTCTAGATTGCTCAGGGCTGTGTGCCTTCATCACTGTACTGCTACACTGTACCCCATTAATGTTGGAAACCACTTCTGACTTTTGGATCGTTTCATTTCTTGTCATTTTGTGGGGTATCATTTAATTTATAATATGCATTCCTGGGTGCTTTGCATAGCTTCCTCCTCTGGGATTGGGAAGAGGGAGACCCAGTAGTACAAAATACTAAGGGCTCATGCAAATGGGTACCAAAGAAACACCACTTTCAGATCCATACTTTGTTTTTGTGGAGCCTAATGCCACACCACTCTATTTTAGTCCAATGTGTCTGTGCACTGTGGTGTTTAGGTCCATGATTTAGATACATTGAATGTTAAGAATGGATGAAAAGTTTAGTACAGTATTAGGCTCCATTCACACCGCAGCAGCTGTATGGATATGTGCAGAGCTGCTCTAAACAGAAAACAATGCACTTTAATGTACACCGTTCAGACTATTGCAGGCACTGTGCGGCACCCAAAATAGTACAAGCACGACAATTTAGTGGATTCCACGCGTTCACGGCTATATAATACCTGCAAACGAGCGGCATCCGTGCGGATTAAAAATGTGAGCGTTTTCGTTCCACGCGTGAAACACATACGCTTTATGTGAATGAAGCCTTAACTTTGGCAGGTAAACTTCCACTTTTTTGCTTATGCAGGGCATAGGAAAAGGGTCACTTATAGCTAAACTCAGGAGTTAAAAATAAAAAAAGTACCTTTTTAAAGGGTTTCTAAACCCTCTGGTTTTTTTTGCCTAGATCTACTGCTAGCAAGCATGTTGGGGGGAAAAACGCTTTAAAAAGCTTTGAAAACTGGTTTAGTACTGTGGGGTTAGTGTGACATTATCCTGGTACATAGTGTATAAACAAGTGTCAATGTTTAGGATGAAGCCTGAATTTAGGCGTTCTAGGGATTCGCAGTATAGAGCAGATGCGGCTCCCAAAGGTGTCACCATCGTATAAATTCAGGTTCCATTCAACATCCTTTGTTTTCTGGGCTCTTTGCACATTTTTGTTAAAGATGTCACCAGCACACCATATTGAAGTGAAGAACACGTCTGTTTATTGACGTTTCATGTCAAAACAAATGGCAACTAGGGCTGCAACAACTAATCGACATAATCGATGATTGAAAAAATTGTCAACTTTTTCAATCATCGATTTAATCGGCTTCCAATTGGTTGGCCCTGTTCACGGCTCCACACCTCCTCTTCCCCACCTCACGCTTGCCGCTGCCAGACCCACCCACCCGCATCCACGCTCCACACACCGCACCTCCTCCCTGTCTCACGCTCACTGCCCGCTCAAATCCACAATCAGCACAGGGACGCGGGAAGAAGAAGTAAGGAGGAGCCGGCATGGGCGGATGACAGCCGCCGATAGACAGGCCTGATCTCGGAAACAAGTTGCTGGAAGACTGCACTTTCCCACACATGGTGCTCTATAATGTATTCTGGGATTTGTATTCCTCTATAGCTGATGGTACATTGTGCTGTATATTATACCATCAGCTATAGAGGAATACAAATCCCAGCAATACATTGTAGACTGTATGTATAATGTATTGCTGTGATCTGTTGTATTCCTATATTGCTGGTGGTATTCTGCATTGCGCTGTATAGAGGACTACAAATCAAGGAATAATACATTATACAGCACAATGCAGAATACCACCAGCTATAGAGGAGTACAACAAATCCCAGCAATAATACATTATACAGTGGTGCAATGCCGAATACCACTAGTTATAGAGGACTACAACACCCAGCAATAGTACATTATACAGTGCAATGCAGAATACCGCCAGCTATAATGTACTATTGCTGGGATTTGTTGCATTCCTCTATAGCTGGTGGTATTCTGCGTTGTGCTGTATAATGTACTATTGCTGGGATTTGTAGTCCTCCTATAGTAGGTGCCATTCTGCATTCATTGCTGTATAATTTTACACTTTGCATTTCACTATATTGCACACCACACTTTTTTTTTTCTTTTTACTTCCACCGCTCCAAGCTTGCTCCTGTGATGGACTGCAATCTCAATACAAACTAGTAGTCCCATCACTGGAGCCATTTTTTAAAATTCATTTTATTTTGTTTTTTTATCCGATTAATCGAACTTAATTATCGGCTAACCGATTTTGAAAATAATCGTTAGCTGCAGCTCTAATGGCAACGTTTCGGGCCACACAGGATCCCCTTCATCAGACTTGAAATGACATTACAGCTAAAGAAAAGCCGCTTGCACATTTTTGTCTCGCAATACTGGCCCTACTGACCTATCGCTAAGTTGCGCTAGCGAAAGTGTGCCTGTTCTTTGAACTGGATGGAATTTGAAAGTTAAAGTTGAATAAATAACTTTACAGTGCTGTGATACCTAGCAGTAAGGAGTATCTGGCATAACATTCAGAGTGGAGTGGTATGTAGTAAGGTTCAGAAAGTACTGTATGTATACAGAATGAGTCAAACTGGTGTATGCCATGTACAGCATGGTGAACATTGAAGACACCCCACCACGTACCCCTGTACACTTGGCACATACATCTATCACATCTCATACCCATCTCCAGGCCCCCATCAATGGATCTACATGCTATCACTTGGTAGGCTACAAGCCAATGCATCAACAGACTTCTTTTACATGAATCATTTGCACATTCTGAAAAATGGAGCGGGCGCATGCGCAGTTCAGATTTTCGGCCAGGAGACGAGAGACACAAGGTAAGTCTATGGACAGCGTGCACCCGCATGCAGACACCGTGGGACAGGAAGAGCCAGCAAGCACAGAGGAGTCAGCGCTGGATCGGAGACCCGCAGCAGCACTGAAAATGACAGGAAAGAAGAAGATCGGATAAAGAGACATAATTTAAGGCAAGTGCTGGCACTAACTTTGGGGGCAGGGAAAAAAAATTATACTTTAATGTCACTTTAAGGGCTGATATTTAGTAAAAGGTAGAGATTTGTTTTCATGTTTTAATGAGAAAGGAGCAACCTCCGCATATCTTCAGTTTGGGGGGCCTCTTTGGAAGTACTGTATGTCACCAAAAAATCAAGCTCCTGAATTGTTGGACGTTTTTTAATTTTTTTTATTTTATTCCACAATGGCTTACATATCTTTCTTTTTCATTGAGTGTGAAGTTTGCCATTTAAAGCGAGCCTAAATCATTCTCTTATGTTTTGTAAATATTCCTGTGCAGGGATCTGATTGGTGGTCACTGTCTGACCCCAGTTGCATATTAGACCATGAAAGAGTTAAGTATCAAAACCACTGCTCTTTATCTGCATGTACCTTAGAGCCGCAGCTAACGATTATTTTCAAAATCGATTAGTTAGCCGATTATTAGGTTCGATTAATCAGTTAATCGGATAAACAATAAAATAAAGTTTAAAAAAAGGCTCCAGTGATGGGACTACTAGTTTGTATTGAGGTTGTAGTCCATCACAGGAGCAAGCTTGGAGCGGTGGAAGTAAAAAAGAAAGATGGTGTGGTGTGCAATATAGTGAAATGGAAAGTGTAAAATTATACAGCAATCAATGCAGAATACCGCCAGCTATAGAGGACTACAACAAATCCCAGCAATAGTACATAATAGCTGGAGGCATTCTGCATTGCGCTGTATAATGTATTATTGCTGGGTTTTGTAGTCCTCTATAGCTGGTGGTATTCAGCATTGCACCACTGTATAATGTATTATTGCTGGGATTTGTAGTCCTCTATACAGCGCAATGCGGAATATCACCAGCTATAGAGGAGCACAACAAATCCCAGCAATAGTACATTCTACATACAGTGTATAATGTATTGCTGGGATTTGTATTCCTATGTATAATATACAGCACAATGTACCATCAGCTATAGAGGAATACAAATCCCAGCAATACATTATAGAGCACCATGTGTGGGAAAGTGCAGGCTTACCTGAGCAGTCTTCCAGCAACTTGCTTCTGAGATCGGGCCTGTCTATCGGCGGCTGTCATCCCCCCACACCTGCTCCTCCTTACTACATCTCCCCGCGTCCCTGTGCCGATCGTGGATGTGGGTGGGCGGTGAGTGTGTGGAGCATGGATGCGGGCGGGTCTAGCAGCGGCGAGCGTGAGGTGGGGAGGAGGTATGGCGCACAGCGTGTGGAGCTGTGAACAGGGCCAACTGATCGGAAGCCGATTAATCGATTATTGAAAAAGTTGACAACTTTTTCAATAATCGATTATAATCGATTATGTCGATTAGTTGTTGCAGCCCTAATGTACCTATCTATTAAGAGTAAGGGCCTGTTCACACCAAATCCGTAAGCGTCTGTATTTCAGTGGATGCTAATGGAAGGTATCCTAAAAAAATGTATAGGTGTGAATGGGACCAGTGCACCCCGCTCAGTTGTGGTGCACTGGAAAAAAAAGGAACGCAACAGAAGTCAAGAGGTTGAAATTGCAAGTCAGGAGACCTCCATTGACTTATGTTTTAGGTCCAATTTTGGTGTGAGCGTGCCCTCAGTTGAATTGGGAGTCAAAAACTTGTTCTTGCACAAGGGCCCTTTGTCTGGAACTGGCTGAAAGGTAAGTATTTCAGGGGTGTTACCCTTTCTTTCAATTGGAGGAAATACCAGTCAGGGGAATCTTACATTTGTAAGTAGGATCTAAACGAGGCCTGCTTCTGAGGCTCTGTGCAGTAAATCTTGTACGATACTTCCCGTGCTGTAACTTTTTATAGATTTAAATGAGTCCTTCATTTAGGGTGTGCAGTTGGCAGGGAACCGGTCCTTTAACATGGACAGAGACATCCAGCCACCCTTGGACACAATCACACACTCTTGGCCGACAGATCTATGTGTTGTGCATGTTGGCGATTTACAACTAAAACCTGATTCATTTTAGCACCATTTCACACTATAGCAGAGGTGGGCAACTCTGGCCCTCCATCCATTGTGGAACTACAAGTCCCATGAGGCATTGCAAGACTAACAAAGGCATGACTACTGTTGGGATTTGTAGTTAAAGCACAGCTGGCGGACTGAAGTTGCCCACCCCTGCACCATAGCATTGCACTAAGTGCACATGGCTACCGGTGCCGGACACAAGGCGTTGTACGATGGCATGCGCTAAACACGCAGTAATGTGCTCTTCGTGCAAAGCTATAGTGTGACCGCACACCTAATCCTTGCTCCAGATTTCATGAATCAGGCCAGTTTTTTTTTACTTTCAGTTGCAGGTAAAGAAAAAGATAAACACATTTTCTCTTAAAGCTAAACTCCAGGCAAACCGCTAGATACACCCTTGAAGTGCATACATAAGAGCTGTTTTACTGGCCAATGAACTTCCATTTTTGTCCATCCAGTTCTGAGATTGACACAGCTCTACCACCCATCACAGCCCTGCCTGTTAGGGGTGGGCACCTAATGTTTCATTGCTGCAGTTTCACTTTTAATAACAGGTTCCCATCACTACCCCCACCCGGTGACTGGACATTGAACGGTTAAGCAGCACACTGATAAACTCATCTATCCGTCACACTGCCAACTCCTCCTATCAACATGCTGCTCGCACTGCAGCACACCTGAATGAATACTTGTGCTGTTTCATTCTTTCATCCTCATTCTCTCTGAGGTTTGCTGTACAGATTGTACAGTAGACTGCAAGAGGCTGAAACAAGTCAAATTTAGATACTTAACACCGTTTGATTTTTACAAAGGATATCTAATGATCTATTAATAATTACAGACCTGCATTAATATCTGCCTGGAGTTCAGCTTTGAGTTCTGTATTTTTTTAAATATTTTGCAGAGGTTATTTGAAGCTTCCAGGTAAGCATATTTATGGCTAATTGAGTGAAAGTGTAGAGAAGCCAGGCACTGCACTGATGAACATCTTTCCAAGTTTAATTCTGCAGAGCTGTCGCCTGAAGGCAAACCTATTTTAAATGGATGATGTCATTCCCTAATTTGCCATGAGAGCTGCATTTTCTGTAAGCCTCCTCCAGATGACATCTGCTTGATAACGACCTATGTCTCCATTTATTAAAATGAAAACTGATCCATACTGCGCCATTAGGTCACATTCCACTTAGAGCGCCTGGAAGAAAGCCTGTGATTTTTCTGCCTTTTTTATTAAGGAAATCTGGAACACGGCAGAAAACATTTGTAAAAATCTCTTTTGCTGCTGTTCTCTGAATTCCCAGTATATGTGCAGTATATGGCAGGTGCCAGAGCTGCAAACCATTTAACCTATTCAAAAGTAAATAATATCAAGAGCGCCACGACAAATGCCTGCAAGCCATTTCATGGGTCATGACTTGCTCACATTGAAATATACTGATGTGACATCACCGTAGGTTTTTTAAGCTTACTGTTTGCAGTCTGTTTCTTGATCTAGTTTGTATCTGTAGATAAGCAGGTGCCTTACATCGTTACATAGTTACATAGTATTTGGGGTTGAATAAAGACATACGTCCATCAAGTCCAACCCAATACCCTTGATATGTCCACTTCAGACTAATATCATATGTCGGGAGGATGGTGAGTGTAGAGGCTTTATCCAACCACCATTAAGGCTGCGTTCACACCAAGGCGGTTCGGCCGTGCGCATTTGTCCGCGCTGAACCGCCGACATGAACGATCCCATACATTGCTATGGGGACCGTTCATGCGACCGCGTGGCTCCGTGCGATCTGAACCACCTGCTGCCCGAAATGCTCCCTGACCCTTTTTTTTTCTGCGCTGATCAGCTTGGTTTCCATATAGATTGCAATGGAACCGCGCCGATTAGTGTGGTTTTGGGCGTTTATTGCGTTTCAGCACTGGAACGTTATTAAAAACGCCCCGAACCACCCTTTTAAAATTTGCGCGGAAACCGCGCTAATCCGCAACCGCCCTGGTGTGAACGGGGCCTTATGCTGACCACCAGATCCCTAAGCCTTAATGATGGCATCCATTTATCTATAAAGAGATGAAGAACTGGACTGTGACCACAGAAATGATTCATTGCAGCCGCCAGATGACTGCACCTACCATCTCATTTGTTCATAATCCAAGCGTGTATCTACTGACTAGCGAAAGTGGGGGGTAATGTAATGGGGGTTGATTTAGATCATCCTGTCTCAATCAGGGTGCCATGGCACACCGGTGAACTTTCTGGCTTCCTCAGGGTACCTCAAAATTTTGTGGTAGTGGGTCTGTGATCTGAAGGATACAGTCCATGTACCCATCTCAAAAATGGAGGGTGGGTGCAGCAGGTGTCTGCGGGTGGCTTCCGACAAAATATCCGTAAAGGATGGACACCGGCACTCCAAAGCAAGTTCAGTACGTGTCTATTAATGTACTAGTTGCAAGTAGAACACTCTATACAACGTTTTGGGGTCTCACAGGATCCCCTTAAATCAGGCAAACAAGTGATTGTGTTCTGAAAGAGGCTCCTGAAGTAAACGGGAAACATTTGATGCCAAAGGGGGGGGGTGGGGTCTCCTGATGCAAAGGGTAGCTCTGATTTGAAAGGGGCACTGTGTGGAGTCCACCATTAAAATCTATGACATTTTAGACGGGTGATACTTTTATTCAAGGGTGCCGTGACTATAAAAACGTAGAAAAACTTTGTTCTGGATAACCGGGTGAGATGGTTATATAGGGCATGACTACTGAAACTGCCGAGGCAGCAACTGCCCCTGGGCCCATGACATCAGAAGACCCATACCCGCTTTCTTAAATTTGGAATAAAATTCCTTTTTTTATGGTGGTGTTTTTTTTCCTGATTCTCTAATAGTCTAATGGAAATAGATACCATGGTAGATTTTTTTGTTTTTTCCAGTTTTTGTTAAAAATTTGCATTTTAGGGTCTGAATAGGAAAATTGGCCTTCTTCTTCTTTCTTCTTCTTCTTTTTTTTTTTTTTTTTAAATAGTATTTATTGGTAATCCCTTTTTACATTCTGCAATAGGGCCATTTTTGTTTTTCCTTATACCCCCCTGGTGGCAGTTGCCATGTAACATTTGTATTGATATATTTTTATTTTTTTTTAATTTCCAGGAAAGTAATATTTGAAAAACAATGGATATATCTGGATAATGCTGTTGGTAAACATTATGGCACAACGTTTGAGATCACTGCAGGTGGAAATCTTCAACCAAAGAGAAATGAAGTTGCAGCAGCAGGTATAGTTGGTTTTTCATGCTTAACAACATTTACTGAAGTCACCAGAATGTTTTGATATATCAGTCTAAGTAAACATGTAGAAGATTTGACGGCCATAGTTGGGTGTCTGGCTATTACTGGTGGAGAACTGGGCAGGTCAGCAATGGCTGATTGAGAGTAATACCATGTGAAAGAGTCTGTGTTGCAAGAAAATATGTCAAAAGCCTTCTTTGTGGCAGCAGACTGTCATATAGCTTGTTAAGCTTTTTTTTTTTTTCTACATTCAGACACCTAGAGATGCCTGCAATACCTGATGCTATGTTCAAATTTCAAGCCAACCTGATTGAGAGAAGATATGACACTTCCATGGCTGAGGAAAAGATTATAGCTTTCAATCAGCTTTGACCTCCTCTCCAGCGATGGAATGTCCCATGGCATCCTCACATCCTATATACACTGTATTAGACCTAATGACTCTCAGGACCTTAGACCATTGGAGCGGAGGGGGAGAGAGGCTGCAACTAAAACAAGCACTTAACCCTTGCTGCACTGCAAGGGTTAAGATTATTTCTGCCCAGAGTTCTTCTTTAATATATACTGCAGTTTGTTTTGGTAGATGTGTTTTGTAATCTTTTACCTACCCAGGAGCTCCTCTGGCTGTTGAGGAACTCCAAGTCCCAGCATACGTTGCAACTGGGGGATTCAAGTTGTCGATAGCAGTTCTCTGCACTGGAATATATAATATGCACACGTGCATGCATTTTTCATCATGATTTAAAAATTAATTTTTCCCTCCCAGAGCCTAAGGAAGCAGGTGCTGACAACCGGAATATAATCGATGATGGAAAATCTCAGAAACTAACCAGAGATGACATTGAAGCATTGAAGGAAAAAGGCATTAAAGGCCAGGTCAGCTCAATTTTCTGCATTAACATTCATAACTCCAGCTCCCTTTTTCACATTTGCCTAATATTTTGCTTACAGCAGCCCCATCCATTATGTAGACTGCTAGATATATCTATATAGATATATATATACATCTATAGATAGATAGATATATCTGTAGTAGTAATAAAACATGTTTCCTTTTAACATTTCCGATGCATTATTCTCTTCCTCTGGGATGCTCGGTGGCTTAATGCACATGTGAATAATGGTATTTTCTTTTTTGTTTATTTCATTCCTATTTTATCAGACATCGTTCCCATTTCATCACATAGGTTT
This sequence comes from Nanorana parkeri, assembly GCF_000935625.1. Classification (NCBI taxonomy): domain Eukaryota; kingdom Metazoa; phylum Chordata; class Amphibia; order Anura; family Dicroglossidae; genus Nanorana; species Nanorana parkeri. The sequence goes on along the minus strand of NW_017306296.1, from coordinate 935,555 downwards.
AAAAAAAATGAAGAGAAATGGAACCTAATAGCATCACCCTGGGCACTTAATGGACCCCTAACAAGAACCAGTAACAATTGGGCTTATGCTAGTATCTGAGTAATCAGTGTTAAATCATTATTCTTGTGCAGACTTGCTTATTGAACATTGATATTTGACAGCTTATTAGGCTGTGCTTTGTCTGAGCCTCACAATTCATTGTAAGTGTAAGAGGTCAGAGGTCACCTAAAGTTTGACAGATGCTGCCCTCCCTGTGACCTGACTTCACACACTTTTCCTCAAGTCCATTACATGAGGCTCAATTCACAAAGCTTTGCCAGAATGGGCTAATATTTACCAAGCCCAATCTGCCGTGTGCTGTATACAGAGTTTCATTTAGTAAAAAACAGTCAGAAAGCAAATATTTTTTTGCTGCGTTCTGTCTTTAGAAACTGGTAATGGACAGTGGCACTGGTCTTTTTGGGTGTACCCTGTTTATCTGTAAAATAAGAATTTAGTAGAGTGTTTTTTTCTTTTTATTTGTTTAAAAATGTACCCCAAACCATTTATAGTTCTCCTTGCAAGTAACAGCAGAAACATTATTGTTTCATTTAGATTTGTCCCAAAGGAAATAGACTTGTGGGCAGCATCTGCATAGAACGTTGTCATACTAAAAGGAAGCCTGCTCTGTTTTTGCATTGCAATATGCAGCGATCAGCCATAATATCATGACCACCTGCCTAATATTGAGTAGGTCCCCCTTTTGCTGCCAAAACAGCCCTGACTCGATGAGGCATGGAGTCCACTAGACCTCTAGGTATGCTGTTGTATCTGGCACCAAGCCATCAGTAGCAGATCCTTTAAGTCCTGAATCAGACTTGTTTTTCTAGCACATCCCACTGATGCTCGATTTGGATTAGAGATTTGGAGTATTTTTATGCCAGGTCAACACCTCAAACTCGTTGTGTTCTTCAAACCATGTTTCAGTGTGGCATGGTACATTATCCTGCTGGAAAAGGCCACTGCCATAAGGAAATTTCCATCCTTTTCCATGCAGGTAGTGTACTTTGTCAGCAACAATGTTTAGGTAGGTGATACTTGTCAAAGTAACATCCCAATGAATGGCAGGACCCAACGTTTCCCAGCAGAACATTGCCCAAATGGTTCATCCTATAGTGCATCCTTTCCCAGGTAGGCAACACACATGCACCTGGCCATCCATAGGATGTAAATGTAGCTCAGTGGTCCAGTTCTGATGTTCATGTGCCCATTGTAGGTACTTTTTGTGGTGGACACGTGTAAGCATGGGCAACCTGACTGGTCTGCTATGCAGCAACATTGAACACATCGCATTTCGTTGCATGATACCTTTCTATCCGAACCAGCATAAACTTTGAGCTACAGTAGCTCTACTGTTGGATCGGACTACACAGGCCAGACTTCGCTCCCCACAAGCATCAATGAGCATTGGCCACATGTGACCCTGCTACCGGTTCACAGTTTTTCTTTCCTTGGACCACTTATGTAGGTCCTGATCACTGCAGACCGGGAACTGCAGTTTTGGAGTTGCTCTGACCTACCGTCTAGCCATTACAATTTGCTAATTTTGTTTTTCTGCTTCCAACACTTCAGGGACAAAATGTTCACATGCTGCCTAATATATCCCACCCACTTCCAGGTGCTGTTGTAACCATATAATCAATGTTAATCACTTCACCTCTCAATGGTCATAATGTTGTGGCTGATCAGTGTATGTCCCGTTATATCACTGAGTAGTTGAAACAGTTTAGGTTTATGCTGGCTACCTTGAAAGTGTGCGGGGGGACTTTTCGTGAGGATGTCATACTAAACTTGCGGTACTGCAGAAAAAAAGGATGTTGGATCTAGGTGATTTTTTTTTTTTTTTCTTTTTCCCCTTTCTTTTAAGCACAAGTGCAAAGATACATAGGTAAAGTTGGGTGACATTGTTTTAATTGCCCATGATAAATCTTTCCATATTTATATTGGCATGTTTGAATTTATTTTGAGTTAATTTCATTTGCATATATTGTCAGATATGTGAAATATTTCTTAACAAGTTGTTCTGTGTATTTCTTGCTTTAAGTGTCTCCGCAGCTTTAGTGTCCTTGCCCACTTATTGGTCCTGGACATGACCACTTTTTCTAGGAGAAAATTGTATTTTGTGTCTAGCTAGCAATGGCGTGAACCTTGCTTATAATTGGTATCCATGTGAAAACAAAGGGTTAATGTACTCAGTAACTTCCAGCAGATGACACGGACACAAACAAGAATGTTACTACCGCGACACTGTGTCTGCCATGATGTTCCGTTGGGAGAGTTGCCAGGATCCTAATATAATTACTGAGGAGAACATTTCAATATCGACAAGCATTCAATGGGAAATTAATAGTTTTCCCTAAGACAGAGCATTTTACAGTAATCAGTGTACTTGGGGAAATGTTCTACTGGAATTGTGGTGGGACTAGGTAGTTCAGTATTCCTGTCCCATCCCAGGAAGTCCTGAGTTTTGCCGAGTGGGACTTGTGGCTTTAACCACTTGGCAGACGAGGGCCACCAGAACTTGGTTCCCACTGACACCTACGTAAAAGGGGCTTTTATTAGGGAGGATTGTTACACTCTGATACCATATAGGTATAACATTTCAGGATTATAACACTAGAACATTTTAACAAGGAGGTAATGCCATTACGTTGAACTCAGGTCTCCTCAGGTTCGACACCGTCACATGAGTGTACCCATATTTAGGCTTCTCCCTAGGGGTCACACTATCCCCCTCCCCAGCTCAGACATCTGAGTCCACCGCTGAGTCGCCGCATTCTAACCAGCGATCCCAGACTTTATTGAACTTGGCAGGGCATCCTCTATGAGTATACGTATCCTGATACAGGGGTAGGTTGTCATTGACCAATTTCTTCCAGAAAGCTAGCGCTGGGGGCTCGGGTTTCTTAGAAGTAAAACCCAGATGGGTGCACTTTTGATGTGAAGGGGGAAACACATTTTTAGTGTGTTTTTGCATTGGGGTCCCACTTAAAATCTATGACCTTTTGGACTTGGGTGCCTCAAGATTTTGCATACTTTTAAAGGGTGCCGTGACTGAAAAAAAGGTTGGAAAACGTTGCTCTAAACTGCAGAACTGTGTATCCCGTGCCTTATTCTGAATACGTGAGAGCTATATCTTGATGGATGTTACATAGTTCAGAATGCTGCATTTTGTACACCATGCTGCATGTTACACCCTTTGGACTGCTTCACCTAATATACTACTCTGTACCTTACATTCTCCAGACCAGTTTCTTCTGTACACTGTGATGCACATTACATAATCAATTTATTCCTAAAACGGCAAATTGTTCTCTCAGTTTGGAAAGCAAAATGAGAATTTGTACCTGTGAAAAGTCCTTCCTAGTGTACGTCTACTTCTAATAGAGAAATTGTGTTTTCAGACATGGGAGTATGAACATTGATATGTACATAACTAAAAATGTAAGTGTGTTTTTTTTTTTTGGGCTTTAGGAAATTGTACAACAGCTTATAGAAAACAGCACAACGTTTCGAGACAAAACTGAATTTGCCCAAGAAAAATATATCAAGAAAAAGAAGAAAAAGTATGTTTATTTTTTTTAACACAATTTGCTTCCTTGTTTGTTAACACCATTCTAATTCAGTAAGGCAGCCAAAGAGGTCTGACCATGTGCATGTTTTGTTATTCCTAACTTCAGTACTGTGGTCAATGAAAGGTGAATGCTGATAGGTCTTATTTATTATGTTTCACATTGCTTGTTGACTTAATAATTCTGAATGGGTTCTGGTGTGATATTTTTATTTTTTGTGTGTGCGTGAGTGTAATGCTTTTGCACAAAAATGAAAGCTATCGCATTCTGTCAATGTTCTTCTATTGGTTCTCATTCATTTGAGCTGTAGTGCTATGGTGCTTGCTCTTAGAATGTATTAATATAATCCTAAAAAGATCTACAAAAAGCCTGGCACTGTTCAACATAAACTAATTTACAATTGCCTGGCACTGCTCATCTTAAATTAATTTGCAATGACTCCAAGGAAACAGATTATATATGTGATTTAAAGTATAATTAAACCCTCATTGGTTTTTTTTGCATGCATCTCCTGCTAGCAAGCAGTTAATATATACAAAAACATAAAAAAAGCAAAAAAGGTTCAAACTTACCTGTGTCTCTGCCGCGCACTCCCGTCTGAAGATTCTCGGGCGGCCGCAAAGGATCATGGGGCGGGCGCATGCTCTTCAGCCGGGAGAAGAGGAGAGACAAAAGTCAATGCAGGCAGCCCGGCAGTGTGCACCTGCCCACACACCGTGGGACACAGGAGGCACAGCAGTCAGTGCTGGATCAGAGACAGTCACCAGCGGTGGAGGGACTCCTGAAAACTACTGGAAAGAAGATGATTGGATCGAAAGGCATCATTTAAGGTAAGTCCTTAAAGCAGCGTGGGGGGGGGGGATTTAGACTTTAATGTCACTTTAAGCCTTTTGACATATAATGCCGTTGAAATAATACACACCACTAAAAAAAAGGATGAAAAATAACATTTACTTAATTGATAACCGATGACGGGTTATAGAAATAGCAGTCTCTGGTCTCTCTCAGGTTCTCTCCATCCCGGTGCGAGTGCCAGACCTGCAGACCTTACTGCTGGCTGCTGAGTTTGTTGATGGTCATGAGGACAGTTTTCCTAGCCTTCTCAACCAGGCAGAGTGTGAATTGGTTACATGCTACAAAAACTGATGTCAACAGCTTCCTCCCACTCTTCCTAAATTTAGGACGTAGTCTGAAATCGTAATGTATTACTAGTCGGAGCAGCTACTGCCAATTTTGTTGCTTTGTAGTAAGCAAGACTTCAATTATTTTCCTGACTTTAGATACATCAAAGATAACTTAAAATAAAGATTGTGCTTTCATCTAGAAATTCAGAAATCTAAACAGAGCCACTATAAACATGTTGTAAACCTATAGTAATTAGTAAAATTGGAACCAGAACTTACTCTTCGTATACCTGCATAGATCTTCTAAATGGCATTGTACTGGATGTCCTGTGCAGATAGGATGTGCATGGAAATATTTGCTTCTTCTGTGGCAGATTGCGTCCAATGGGCAGAATTACCGAAGAGTATTGCAGGCATGAAGCTTGCTCCATTCTTCTAAACTGAGAAAGCGGAGCAGATCCTGCTCCTAATTAACAAAAGGCGCTCAAGTGATCTCCATTTTCTCTGTAGTGTCTTTGTGTAGAGAGCTGGAGCTGCTTGCCTTGCCGCCCTTTGCCCGTTGTCACCACTTTGAGGGAAGAGGAAGGCTATCAACCCTGCGTTTGCCTATATGTTCACTGCATGGGCAGAGAGAGGCTTGTGTGCTCTCTCCCAGGTTTACCATCAAGCAGTTCACATCCCGATCCTAAGGTCCAGTCTGGTGGGAATCTGTGGCAGTTTTCTAAATTGAAAATGACTGACTGTGATCCCTTTGGTAAATAGTCACAGAACCTGTGCCAGTTCTAAGTTCTATTTGAAGTAGACGGGCCATTATAATGGCAGAGGAAGCTTTGTTAATTGCCCCCCATTAAAATTTAACAGCAGCGCTCTGGCCAAGTGTTGCATTATGGAAGGAGGACGTGCACCTGCTGTCCTTGTACTCAAAATTTAAAATCCAAGGTGTTTAAGGTGGCTGTAGCATGAAAAGTTGAAAGAATTTTACCCCATGCATGGCGCTCCTCAGAGGTGGGGTAAGCAGTGGGACGACCGGTGGGTACCGCGGTTGCGACTGGAGCGTGGAAAGTTGATGGGGGAGGGGGGGTTATAAAACTTTTTTTTTTTCTGCGGTTGTGCGGCTTCCGTTGTGTTTGGACCATGGTGTCCAACAAATGTACTAAAGGGACACAAAAATTGGAGATGGAAGCGCCACTACCTGGCGCAATAAATGTGGTGAAGCAGGGTGAGAGAGAAAAGGTGATGTACTCACCTATGGTTGGGTGAGCGTTTGCTTTTAGCAATCGGGGTGAGGTGCACCGGATGGAGTGGAGCGGTAGCGGGAACGGCCTCTCTTTTGCTGGGTGGTGTAGTGGTAGAGCCAGGTGGAGCAGATGGAGACACAAAAGTAACGAGGTGAGTTAAGAGTGGTGAGCAAAGGAAGGGAGAACTTCTGTAAGCTCCACTGCCGTCCAGTCCACCTTCCGGCACCGCGTCACTCCCCAGCGCCGGACACCGCCGACGTCCAGCAGGACAGCCACGCCTGCAGTCATCCAGAGGATCACCCCACGGCCCTCCATCCAGGCACTACAGTGGCTGCACCGTCGTCGCTGAGAACCGTTCTTCACTTTCCCCGCGGTGAGTTACAGAAGTTCTCTCAAGGTGGTTGTAGAAGAGCTTTGCTATAATCCTACAGGTATATTGTGGCTTTTTTTTTAATGGACTTTATGGTGTTGTACTTCTGTTGTACAGAAGTATTTTAGTTGACAACATATTCCTAGATTATAGAGTCACTTTCATAAGGCCTGGTTCACACCTAGGTGTTTTACAGCGCGTTCCACGCGCGGTAAAACGCTCTACATGTGAAAACCAATACTTGCCTATGGGCATGGTTCCCACCTGGGCGTTTTACAGCATGTAGGAACGCGCTGCAAAACGCCCTATGCCCAAAGAAGTACAGGAGCTTCTTTGGGGCGTATTTGCCGCGCGTATCCATTAGGATACAGCCGGATAGCCCTCGTAAACGCGTGTTTGTTTCTTTTACCGCAAATCGCGGTAAAAACGTGCGGCAAACGTGCATATTCCGTACGCCCAGGTGTGAACCAGCCTAAAAGGGCAGATACAAAATTTCATTTGTCATGGTTTTCATTCTGTGCAAATGTAATTTTATGTAAAAGGCAAAAGTGTGTGGTGTGTGAGATCATATAACCATGAGTATACGATGAGCAAGGATGTCTTGTTGGGTCTCTGTGTTCCAACACTTTTTTTTTTTTTCCAAAAATATTTTATTAAAGTTTCATCATTTTACACAAACGTCATCACTTCAAAACAAAACATCAGGTATGTGATATTATGCAGGTCCCAACACTTTTAATGAGGACCTGCAGATCTTCTGATTTGGCTGAGATCTGCCTGTTTTTGGACACCATTATTCTTTTACTGCAGACTTACAGAGTGTATTCCAGAGCAGCAAAAGTGTGGCGGCAACACTAAAGGTGGCAAGTAGGCACATTTGATGTACTGTCATATGGAAAACTGTACCAATAACCACTGAGATATCGAGGGAATGAGATTTATTTATATATTATATATTTTATTTATTTATGCAGATATTCTCTATGTCAACGCTGTGCTATGAACCTTAAATATAATATGAATATATTTTATTTCTTTGGATAATAACTTCCCTCTAAATGCCCAAGCCTTGTATCCTTCCTTATCATGATTTTCTTTTGGCTGTTAGAATTGTAGACTTTTTGGGCCAGTGAGCCAGTATTGATCGGTGCTGAACTGGCAGGAAATAGAATGCTGATAATAAAGGTTTACCACTTACTTTATCTGACTTAACGTCACCTCTGTACCCCCTGAGGTGGTTTCCGTTCTCAGTCTGCTGCATCAGCTCCTCTGCCTGGCGCTTCTTGGAAAACCATATTCAGTAAGTGTGGAAGCTGAGCAGTGGTCTGTGACTTTCCTGCTGAGACAGAAATTGTCTGTGCTCTAAACATATCAGGATTGTTGCTGGGAGCTGTATAGGATATGTATGATCCTAATCGTTTAAAGTACTGCTATTGTGAAAAATATTGTTTTCTGACAGCTGCATGCAAGTTTTACTAGTAACAGTATTCAGTATATTCTAGTATTTAGTATATAAATTCCATGTTTTTGTCCATTCTATTTTTTTTCTTCACATTTACATGCTGACCAAGCTATCCAGTACAAATTATAGTGACAGGCGTTGAGTCTAACTAGAATGTATCCAACTTATCCCGACAGTGTTGTAGTTTGTCCCAACCTCTGTTGGCGTTGGCTTTGGCAACCTCTGCCTCTAATCAAAATGGGGATCTGTGGCCCCAAATTAGATGGTTTTTTTTCCTAACCATCTCCATCTGATCAAAAATGATCTGATCTCCAAACTATATGGCCTAGACCAGAGCGACGCAAACTCCGACCCTCCAGCTGTGGTGTAATTACAAATCCCATCATGCATCTGCCTTCTGTAATCATACCTGTGGCTGTCAGTCTTGCAATTGCTAATGGGAATTGTAGTTGCACCACAACTGAAGAGCCCGAGTTTGCCTACCCCTGGCTTAGATCATGGCTCTATGTAATCAGATTGGATATTAAATTAGAACCTTCAATGATCTTCCAGTGATGTGATCACTTAGGAATGAATACTCGAGCAGTAGGGTGACCCTTTTCATCACCTAGCATGCACATCCACTATTCCATATGGTGTACAATCTGCCTCTTGCAAGTGAGGATTTACTGTATGCCAATCTTTATACATTTTTTTTTGCAACAGAGATGCAAGGATGAAAAATTCAAACTTTCCCCAGTGATGCCTATCTATAAATAAATATCTGAGATATCTCCTTTTAGAAGCCACAAGTGAACTAGAACATCTCATCCTATAATGTAAAGTAGTTTTTCTAAAATTGGCTCAACTCTAAAGCAGCAAGTACAACAGAAATGTAACAATGCCATAAATATTAATAATACAAGTAGCTGATAAGCACAGACAATGAAAGGATGGTAAAGAATGGAAATGTGCCTAGGATTTCCTTCTGCCCCACAGCCATAAGCAATTATCCTATTCAGCAGAGTCATTACTCACCCACAGTTTACCTCTTGTCATGTGAAGACCTTTTCATGAAATACGTCAGTGTGTGCTAGTCCTGTCACTGCTTCAATGGGCTGTTTTCCTGTTCATAAACAGATGACTCTGTAAGATTACCAGCTGACATTTTTTCCATATCTTTAGCTGATACTGATGATATTCAGTTGCTGTTTTGCAAGAAAATACTCCACAATATCATAAATGATGGCTGTGCATGGCTCAAAAACAAGATTCTTCACGCTACAAAAAAACTTCAATATAAATAACCGAGATATTCATATAAAATCAGAACATCTTTCTTTTTTTCAATTTTCTTTTTTTTTTTATTAATAAAGGCAGTTCAGAGCGCAATAGTGATGGACAAGAAGAGCTGCCTGTCTACAATAATTTGAAATCTGGATGTTGTCATTTATTGTAGAAAATAGTAAGTTCCTCTGCACTCCTCACAGCGCTCCCGGCCCAAGTACTTGTAGTGGTGCTCGCAGTGACAATCACGGATGGCACCGTGCAACAAAGAGGGCAAAGCAGAAATCACCAGCACCCAGTAAATATCTTTGATGTCCATTTAATCGGACCAATTGTCATGTACAAAATAGTGACATTTCGGGACCGCACAGGATCCCTTCATCAGGGTGACCATGTAACAAGTCTGTGTCTGTGTATATTGTCGCGCTGATGAAGGAATCTTGTGCGGTCCTGAAACGTCACTATTTTGTACATGACAATTGACGATTGGTCCGATTTACATGGACATCAAAGATATTTACTGAGTGCTGGTGATTTCTGCTTTCCGTCATTTATTGTAGGTCTCCACTGCATTGGGTCCTCCATATTGGGGTGTTGGATATAATGGAGCAAGGTAAAAGTGGAGCTTTTGCACGCAGTAACCCAAATCCTTCAATTTAAACCTCTGCCAGAAACTTTCTGAAACGTTTATTGAGGGATATGATCAAAGTATGATTCTTCTTCTTCTTCCCTCAGTTTTGTAGATGAGCAAATTGTCATGCTAATCTGACTTGACAGTACATCATCGAATGTAGGGATGTTCAGATACCAAGTACCGTACTTGGTACAGGTACAGATGCTTTTCCAGCTCTAAGACTAGACTAGAGAAAAACTAAAACGTTTGGAGGCAGCTGTCATTTTTAAGGAGCATACGGAGCTCCTGGGATTTGTACATCTCTGTTTTAAATGTATGTTTTTGTTTTATATGGATATATTTTAGGGATGCATCGATACCATTTTTTCCAGACCAAGTGCAAGTACTCAGATACAATTAGCAAAACAAATGATTATCCGCGCTATAGTGCTCTGCCCCAATCTCCTCAAAAACACCCTATTGACAGCTGCAGAGATAGAGAGAAGCTATATAAACTTCTCCCACAATATATTAAACAAAAAGACACTGCGCTATCTTTAATATTATAAATATTTTATAATATTAAAGATAGCGCAGTGTCTTTTTTTTAAATACTCAGATACAATTACTGATACACTTTTGTTTAGTGTCATGTGACCGTTTTTCTACAAAATACAGACTAATGATTTCAGGACAGTGGTGGGGGGCCTGAGCCAGGTCACAGCTGCAACCTCTGCGACCCTGGCGATACTTGCCATTTTTATAAGAACTAGCACTGGTATTTGAACATCCCCAATTGAATGTAAATCATCACCAGAAATTTAAAGGCAGCTCTCTGGGTTTGAATCCTCCTATAGATTTTATGCAGCGCCACACATCTCACTCGAATTCCTCTTAAAAACATTTTGCTCCGAAGATCTATGATAAAGCTCTTCGGAATGAAACGCTGTCAGAGAGGGGGAGCCGCATTTACTTTCTGGTGACTGATGTGCATTTGGCGGGGATGAGCCATTCTTGTTTATATCCAAGTAGATCTGTGATTCTGAAAGTGCAACTCTAACCAAAAGGTTTTACTGGTTTTTGGCTAGATTTTTATGTTATCTTCTCAGTTGGAGAGATTTACTCTTGCTCATGGTCTCCTTTCTTTCCTGGTAATCGTTGTCATTGGAACAGAAAGTGAGAAAATGAAATCTAAAATTTTACAGTTGCCACCAGAACAGGAGTAGAGGGGAGATCTCCCATCATTGACACCTATTCTAGTGACCGTTGTCAAGGTTAGGAGTTACCTTTTGGGGTCATTTCCTGTTATGTGCTGTTATTTATCTGGGAAGGTAAATTAAGGGAAGTCGCCTTATTGCCGACATTAATTGCAGGACAAAATCCTGCAGTTCTAGCCCTTCCTCACTTTGTCCAAAACTAGAAAGGTTTTGGCTGAAGATCACTTTAAGTGATGCATTAGCCTTGTTGCCAATAAATGTTTGAAGATCCTCCCTATATATCTTTATATATTGACAAAGGTGAATTTAGGTTAAACTGCACAAAACATCCTATCCTTCTTGCCACCATATGGTAGGTCAGTTTGCTCACCTTGGTTGCAATCCTTTTGTCATAATCCGATTGAATGTAGATAAAGCCAGTTATATTACTTTTTTATTTCTAGTTCTTCTGCACCTTTTCAAGAACAGCGAGTCAAATAACATGACTTTCTTCAATCCCCAGATACGAGGCAATTATTACAATTGTAAAGCCATCTACAAGGATCCTTTCAATGATGTATTATGCAAGAGAGCCAGGGAAAATCTGGTAAGGGGCCCTTTGAATTCTGGTATTATTGTGTTTGAACAAAAGAGAACATTTAGTAAATATGGGCATGTAAATAATAGTGCACTTATGTTTGCTTGATGTTTTTGTGTGCATTGTTTGGCTGACAAAATAGATATTTCATTACCTAGCATTTATGCACAATGAACTAATGTAGTAACTCTGCAAAATCACCCCATGGAAGCAATCAGGTTCACCCATGGAAGCAATCAGGTTCTATCTGTAATGTTTCCATACTGTGTGCATTTTGTAAATGTTGCAGATCTAATAATGTTCTGAATATCTACAAATTATATATAAACATGTCATGTGATGCCACTATCGCTAACTATGTCATGGTGGTTTTCTAAAAGCCCCCTAGAATCAGCTCAGCTTGCCATTGAATCTGTGTCTTTCTGTTGCCTGGATGTCCTGCTTATCTGACAGCATCAATATCTTTTGGAGACACTAACCTGAAACAATTGTGATTAGGAGTTTTGACTTCACTCTAACTTTCTAATTTGCATGCTTGTTCTGGATCAATATCTTCAATTACTAATCGTCGGGCAGCCGGGCAACTAGTAGTTTTAGTAGTATTTTCCTTTTGGAATCTTAAAACTCCTAGTAGAAATGCAAGGGGATAAAAACTCAGACAGTAAAAGGGTGAAAGTAAGGGACATGCCATTTCCACCTTCAAAATGAAGCAGAGTCAATGAAATTCGGGCATCTGCTATTGATCTCTGCACCCACCATTTTGAAGGCTAAAAACCATTTTGAAGGCTATAAATTTCCACAGAAGCCACGCGCTCCAATCAGCTGTGTGTCTAAAGCCGCGGCTCTCTGCTGTCTAATGAAAGTGGGAGCAGTGGCTTCAGCGGACGCATGCAAACAGTGTTCATGGGAGGACACATGGGTATATCGGCCTGGAACAATGGGGCTGCAAAACAGCTGTATATATGTACAGTGCAAAAGGAATATGGTGATGGGAGGCGAGAGTAGAGAGAGAGCATCATCAGCCTGCTGCTGTTAATTCACTGTCCATTATGTTGCAAGGATGTTTGACATTTTAATAGTGTATTTCCACTTTTGCAAACAAATTTGAGAAAACCCCTTCATATGTTTTGTGTGACTATTCACGCTGCATACCTAAAAAAAAAAATATGCTCCAGGTGGGGTCTAATGTAGTTGGCCGGTGACTGCCCAGAGGACTCCACCTGGAGCTCCGCCCACAACAGTGTGTCATAGACTCTCCTCTCCTCACGCCTGCGGGAGTGATCGCCGCCTCCTACTCCTGCGCCGGCTCGTAACATCGAGACGTGCACGTCGGCGGCTCCTCCCCCGCAAGCGTAACTTCCCATTAAGATGGAGACAAATTCGATTGCTCGGTGTTCTAGTGTGGTAGAACGTTGAGCAATCATTTCCTCTATACTTACCCTCAACCACAAGCTGAACCCTAAACCTACTGGCTGTCTCCCTGGACTCACAGCCAGCTCCCTTATGCTACAACTTACCTGCCTCAGATCCGGAGTCCACTAATCCATCAATCCATCCTGGCTGCAGCTCACCTGCCTCAGATCCTTTGCTCACTATGCAGCTAAACTTCTAACAGCAAGTACATGGCACCTAGGTGCAACTTGTCTATATTACTGGCTGCCATTACGCTGTATGCTACAGCCCTCATAGCCAGGACTTGTCTTGTTAGAAATACATGGTTACTATAGAAGGGGGGCACTATAATTGTATTTTCAAATAACTTGCATACCATTCCACTGATAATCAGGTGTGACAGCTACTGATACCATCACGCTCCAACAGTATCGTGGGCAGTGCTACCAACCTAACCCCTCCTTATCGTAGCCACTATTGATACAGAGGAACGCGCTGCTGCACAGATTAGTAAGTAATCTGAACAGCGGCGTGTTCGTCTTCAGCCGCCAGTGAAAGCCACCAGCAGAGGATCCCATAGCGACCCAGGCGGCCCGCACGGCATCTGCCCAGGCCACATAGCGGCCGCCTGGGTCGCTATGGTGATTGTCACGCCACTGCAGGGGATAATTGAAAAACACTATTGCTGTAGTGTACTCTATATGTAGTACATGTAAAGTACATATTCCCAATACGCTGCAGCAATAGAATAGCATAGAATTTTGCCTAAAATTATTGGTCTGTATTGTTTTTGAAAAAATGTTACCTGTCCCTTTAAGAGAAAGTATCGGTAATTGGTATTGGCAAGTACATGAGGGCTAGTACTTGTACTTGGTCTTAAAAAAGTGGCATCGGGACATCCCTAGTCTGTATAGTTGGCCTTTTGAAGCGTCTCTGTACAATTTCAAAGTACAAGCATGCATATGTACTCAGTACTTGGTTTGGGCCCCTTTTGCAGCAATTACTATTACTTTTGCACGATATTCTAATTATTCGAGTTTCACCTGTATAAGATGCAATTTAAAAAAAAAAAATTTAAGTTCTGCAATGTGAATGGGAACATGTAACAAATATAAAATAGGTGTCATCCAATTTTGCTGCAAAAGTGGAAATACACTTTTCTGCAGATTCCTACCTGGCTCTGGGCTAAAGATTGACGAAAGCCTTGCCAATGATATTATCAATCCGACTGCTAACGTGGGAATTTCTTCCCTTTTTATTATCACCACTTTAGCAGTCTCATTATTCCAATAGAAAATGTTGTTTGATGTTAATGTTTAAGGATTTAAAAGTATGTCACAAACAAAAGCTATATAAGCATTTAAAGCTATTTTTCCTACACTGACCTTGAAGTGCATGCTGTAAAATGGCATTGAGTGTTTGTTTATTTTTGGTGATGACAACCCAGATCTCTGTGTTGGCAGTCCATTTTCGATCTTTTTCCCTCTACAAACCAAAATTAAAACCACATCTCTCTCTCTCTATCTGATACAAAACCTTTCTCCCATGAAGTGGAAACATTTTGGTTTTCTTTTGTCTTGCCAGCCAGCTTCGTTATGATACATTGGCACAGATGTTGACATTGGGGAATATTCACGCGGGCAGTCAAGTTATTGTCATGGAAACCTGCGCTGGTTTAGTGCTGGGATCTGTTATGGAGCGCATGGGAGGTAAGACACTAAAGCTGCATATATTGTACATTTTATCTTCCTCTGGGCAGGCTGGAGGAGCGTCGCGTCACTGCTGTGGGCGGAGCTCCAGGTGGGGTCTAATGTAGTTGGCCGGTGACTGCCCAGAGGACTCCACCTGGAGCTCCGCCCACAACAGTGTGTCATAGACTCTCCTCTCCTCACGCCTGCGGGAGTGATCGCCGCCTCCTACTCCTGCGCCGGCTCGTAACATCGAGACGTGCACGTCGGCGGCTCCTCCCCCGCAAGCGTAACTTCCCATTAAGATGGAGACAAATTCGATTGCTCGGTGTTCTAGTGTGGTAGAACGTTGAGCAATCATTTCCTCTATACTTACCCTCAACCACAAGCTGAACCCTAAACCTACTGGCTGTCTCCCTGGACTCACAGCCAGCTCCCTTATGCTACAACTTACCTGCCTCAGATCCGGAGTCCACTAATCCATCAATCCATCCTGGCTGCAGCTCACCTGCCTCAGATCCTTTGCTCACTATGCAGCTAAACTTCTAACAGCAAGTACATGGCACCTAGGTGCAACTTGTCTATATTACTGGCTGCCATTACGCTGTATGCTACAGCCCTCATAGCCAGGACTTGTCTTGTTAGAAATACATGGTTACTATAGAAGGGGGGCACTATAATTGTATTTTCAAATAACTTGCATACCATTCCACTGATAATCAGGTGTGACAGCTACTGATACCATCACGCTCCAACAGTATCGTGGGCAGTGCTACCAACCTAACCCCTCCTTATCGTAGCCACTATTGATACAGAGGAACGCGCTGCTGCACAGATTAGTAAGTAATCTGAACAGCGGCGTGTTCGTCTTCAGCCGCCAGTGAAAGCCACCAGCAGAGGATCCCATAGCGACCCAGGCGGCCCGCACGGCATCTGCCCAGGCCACATAGCGGCCGCCTGGGTCGCTATGGTGATTGTCACGCCACTGCAGGGGATAATTGAAAAACACTATTGCTGTAGTGTACTCTATATGTAGTACATGTAAAGTACATATTCCCAATACGCTGCAGCAATAGAATAGCATAGAATTTTGCCTAAAATTATTGGTCTGTATTGTTTTTGAAAAAATGTTACCTGTCCCTTTAAGAGAAAGTATCGGTAATTGGTATTGGCAAGTACATGAGGGCTAGTACTTGTACTTGGTCTTAAAAAAGTGGCATCGGGACATCCCTAGTCTGTATAGTTGGCCTTTTGAAGCGTCTCTGTACAATTTCAAAGTACAAGCATGCATATGTACTCAGTACTTGGTTTGGGCCCCTTTTGCAGCAATTACTATTACTTTTGCACGATATTCTAATTATTCGAGTTTCACCTGTATAAGATGCAATTTAAAAAAAAAAAATTTAAGTTCTGCAATGTGAATGGGAACATGTAACAAATATAAAATAGGTGTCATCCAATTTTGCTGCAAAAGTGGAAATACACTTTTCTGCAGATTCCTACCTGGCTCTGGGCTAAAGATTGACGAAAGCCTTGCCAATGATATTATCAATCCGACTGCTAACGTGGGAATTTCTTCCCTTTTTATTATCACCACTTTAGCAGTCTCATTATTCCAATAGAAAATGTTGTTTGATGTTAATGTTTAAGGATTTAAAAGTATGTCACAAACAAAAGCTATATAAGCATTTAAAGCTATTTTTCCTACACTGACCTTGAAGTGCATGCTGTAAAATGGCATTGAGTGTTTGTTTATTTTTGGTGATGACAACCCAGATCTCTGTGTTGGCAGTCCATTTTCGATCTTTTTCCCTCTACAAACCAAAATTAAAACCACATCTCTCTCTCTCTATCTGATACAAAACCTTTCTCCCATGAAGTGGAAACATTTTGGTTTTCTTTTGTCTTGCCAGCCAGCTTCGTTATGATACATTGGCACAGATGTTGACATTGGGGAATATTCACGCGGGCAGTCAAGTTATTGTCATGGAAACCTGCGCTGGTTTAGTGCTGGGATCTGTTATGGAGCGCATGGGAGGTAAGACACTAAAGCTGCATATATTGTACATTTTATCTAAACAGCGGTTCTGTCCGTCGTTACCAGTATTAAAGTGGTGTACAAATGGAAGAAAAGCAAGGCCATGGTTGCCTTGACTCAGCTTTACATAAAGCCTCTAATTTGATGTAAAGGTGAACCCTGACTGAGTAAGCTATGAGTAGGGCCACTTTGGCTGAATCATGATCGCATGTTTGTCATGCCCGTTTTTTTTTTGCCTTGGTTTTATAAAGTCCTGCGTTGGATTTGTAACCGTTTGCAGACTTTTTCTACTACACTCATAGAGGAAGCTGGTAGGAGCTTTGGTTATACACCTGTGTTCCGGGGAACTTTTTCAGTCAAAAGAGGTACAGTAAACTCCCTATTATCCGGCTTCCACAGGGATTGGTAGATTACGGATAAATGTAGTTTCTGGTTGATTGGGAGTTACTATTAAAAATAGGTCTAACTAATGCCAGTCTATATTGACTTAATAATAATAATGAAATGCAGTAATCAAATGCAAATTAAGACAAATAGACACACTTAAAACAAATTGAGACGAATGGGCACACGATCGTTTCCAGGATAATACATGCTGCAGATCAGCAGAACAGTGAGTACAAAGGGGATTTTTTTTTTTTTTCTGGTTAGATGGAAGTTCTGATTAGTTGAATTTCAGATAACAGAGTTTACTCTAGGCACTTTCTGTTGCCTTTCTGTAAACCCTGACTGAATTACATTTAAGTGCTAAAGCACTTTACATTATAAACAATTGCCATTTTATTTCTTGTTTTCAACTTTTCTCATACGTTTTTGTGGTATTGCTCTGCTACAGCCACTACTGTCTACATGTATACACTCTAGCAATGGATGCATTGCACCTCTTATGGCAGGTGTTCAAATAGTGGCAACAGTGTGCCATGCTTGTGTAATGTGTGTTTTGAAGTGGCTGCTTGTAGTCTCTATTTGGAAATGCAGGAACACCATTGGGAGAAAGGGATGTAGCATTCTCACCCTTTTAAAGTGACATTAACTCAGGAGTTACATCTTAAAAATGCATTCAAGGGCCTATTCAGGCCAGATTGTGCGCTAATCGCACAGCATCTGGTGTGCGGTGCCCTCGCATACTGCCGAAGCGCTGTTCCCACTGCATCACACTGTGCTTTGCTTTTTTTTTTTTTGTTAGATCTTTATAGAAATGTCACAAGTGACATTTCATTCAGTTCTATGGACACAGCAGGGTGCAAGGCAGTTGTACTACTTCACATCCTGCTGCTTTGAAAACAAAAAAAGTAAGGTATGCCTACCGCAACATGGTGGTGTGACTGGGCACCATTCATGACAAGACAAATTACCTTGTCTTACACTGGGGCTGTGCTGGAAATAAAGGCCAGCGCAGCTCAAACACAAATGGTGTGAATGGTCCCTAACTATTACCAAAAATGTATCTTGTTTGTGTATCATTTAGCGGTAGATCCTCAAATCATCTATGAATTGGTGCAGACACTGTCCTTCCTTCTGGAGGGTGGCTACTTTTGTTTCCCATGGTCCCTGTGTGTTTTGCAAAGTAGCTACCGCTCCAAGCTCGCTCCCGTGATGGACTACAATGTCCCGTTTAGTTAGCTAATTTGTATTGAGAGTATAGTCCATCACGGGAGTGAGCTTGGAGCGGTGGCTACTTTGAGGATCTACAGCTGAGTGATACACACAAGGTAAATTTCTATTAATAGTTTGGGTATAGTAATGCACTTTTAAGATTTAACTCCTGAGTTTAGTGTCACTTTAACAGAAAGTGTCAGAACAAGGACCTTTGTGGCGTATCACCAGGTATGATTTAATAATAACTTCAGATTTAAATATCACTGAGATTATTTAATATGTTAGGACTTATGAGATTTTAGTGATTGGGTTGACTTATACAATAAGTGCCTGTGTCTATGGAGCCTTTTGGCTCAAATGTCACAACTGCACTGTACTTGGCATGCATTTATTTATTTTATTTTTTTTACCCAACTTGTACAGATCCGAAAGCATTTTAGAAACATTGGGTGACCATTTTTTTCTTAACGAGTGGAATGATTTCTAAAATTATAACCATGTTCTGTTCTATGGTTGTTTTTAGACACAAGTGCTTCTGTGTTAAACACTTTCTCAATTCTGAAAAGGATTTGGGAGCATAATAACTAGTCTGGCACTTTTGTAATATTGATGTTGCTTGCGTCAGCACTTTCATTAATGGCAATGTTTAGAGTGGAGGTAAATCTGCGTCTCTAAATATACAGCCTGGAGCTAGGATCAGTCATGTTGCAGAGGTGTTGGTCACAATAGGACACGAAGAGTGTTCGTGTTTTTCATTGTTGTTTGTTAGTAGGGAACACAACCATGTTTCCTACAACTTTCATAAATTATGGAATAATTTTGTAGCTAATGTACAGGATGTACTGTATGTGTGTCCTACACATAAAGAAAATGAGCATTGTAGCGTGTACAGACTAGAAAATTCGCTAGGGGTGTTAAAGGGAATCATTCCTAATCTCAGGAAGTTGGTTTTAGTTGACCACTCAACTAAGGACTATAGAAATAGGAAGTGCAAGGAGGTCATCACTGGACCACTCTCTTCTGGAAAAAATCGCCTCGGGCATCCTTTATGTGCCACTGCTCCTGAAACAAATCTTTAAAAACCTATCTTGGGTGCAGCCATCTTGGAATTGTCAGGAGGAAGCAGGGGGAGAAGAGTCTCGTCACTTTCAAGGGTCAACATTTAAGATCCTGCAGATGTGCAGTGCAACTTGTTTTGCTGCTTGTAATCTGAAATCCTGCTATAGTGTCAAGTCCGAGCACAGCTTGGAAGGAGGGCAGCAGGCAGCCCACACTAATGCAAAGAAAAGTGGCCCTAGTGTCAGAAGGAAGGAAACTCAGGTGGCAGATACTTACATAAAAATGCCTCACATTCTATGTACAGGCAGGGTAAATCTGCTGGACACAAACTGTCCTGGTAAACAGGATAGATGCTTTACAGTGCTGTGCATGTACCTTTAAAGTGTAGTATATAAACCCTAACAATTATTCCCTTTTTCCTCTTTTATATATACCTCTTAAAAGCATTTTGCTGTATGTTTGATAAAAAACCTGTTGGTCCAGCCAGACATCTTGTGAACCGATAACGCCCTCTGATTTCTGCCTCTGCTGTACCATTCTCATGGACAGCTCTCAGGCAAACCCAATGTAAATGAAACATCATAATTGGTGCTTAACCTGAATTTTTTTATTTTACATCTAGTTAAAAAAGGCCTGCTGGCTCCTAGAGTGAAGTCCACATTGTGTTTTGTACCCCCATTTCTACATAACATGCCCCAATGAACACATGACATGTGGCCATATCCTTGTTCATTTGCATAAAGAAAATCATGAGCAATGAATTAAGAATTGTAATTTTCCCTTTTTTTTTTGTTTTCCCCTCTAAGGATATGGATCTGTTATTCAGATGTACCCAGGCACTGGACCTGTTAGAGCTGCAACAGATTGCTTTGGTTTTCCCAAATCTTTCTACAAAACCCTGTATGAATTTCCCCTCAGTAAGGTGGAGAGTCTGATATCTGGGACTTTCTCTGGTCACACTAGTGTTTCTACAGAGCAGGACTCTGCAGAAGGTGAGAAGGAGAGCAATGGATCAGCTCTTGATAAACAAGAACCTGCACAGGAGGTTGATGAAGACTCTTGTCCTGCCATGGAACCTGAATCCACAGTGGACTCCAGCCAGCCAGAGAACCAGGGAGAGATGGAAGTTTGTGGTGAGGAGAACAGTGAGAAAGACCAGAATCCTGAAAAGAAACCGATTGTAAGTGCCAGGGTACCATATTTTGACAGTGTCCCTTTGCAAACCGAATTCTGTTTAACCACATGCCGTCCGCCCGTTGTAAAAAAACGGACGGACGGCACTGCAGCATTGACGGGTTGCCGTTACCGGGTGTTTCACATATAGGCGATCAGTGGCTCCATAGCCTGCCGATCGTCTATATGTGCTCGTTTCCACTGAACCCCATCCGCCGCCGGTTCTCTCCCCCC
>NW_017306296.1:886840-913972 GCF_000935625.1 Nanorana parkeri | reverse complement strand
AGGAGGACGGGAGATCAGCTCCTTGCTGATCTCCCGGGGATTGTTATCCCCCTATATAATAGCAATAACAATAAGTGCAAAAAAATAAATATAAATAAAAAAAATAAAAGTAACATATAAAAAAGTAAAATAAAATAAAAGTCACATATAAAAAAAGGGGGGAAAATCCCCCCAAAATGTTTAACTGCCCCACGTTTACACGCCTATAAACGTAAATACGCGTCCGGTGCCCCAGCGCGCAAAAATTACAATTGCGCTACACATGTTACATATCGTTTTTTGCGGTTTTGCGCGCGCACGCAATTTTAAGGCTTGACATGTTTGGTGTCTTTTTACCCGACGTGACCCCGTCTTTTATATTTTACCAAAAAATTGGGTAATAATGTTTTATCATTTTAATATAGGGGAAACTGTTTTTTTAACATTTCGGAAATTTTTCCTTAATATAGTAAAAAAATAAAAACCCCAGTGGTGAATAAATACCACCAAAAGAAAGCTCTATCTGTCCTCCAAAAAAGGGTATAAAATTCATTTCAGTACAGCTTGCATGACGGAATAAATGTCAGTCAAAGTACCGCAGCGCTGAATACTGAAATATGGCCTGGATGGGAAGGGGGTTTAACACCGCGGATGTCAACTGGTTAATAACCTTTTAAGTGCTGCTGTCACTTTGACAACAAAGAAAAAAAATGCTGCTGATGGGTATAAAGTAGAAGCATCTAGAGGTGCCTACACGTACCTGCAGAATCATCCAGTGCCTCCACTGTGCCTGAATGTTAAGCCATTCCGATTGGGTTAAAGTTTCAGTACTTCCTGGCACAGTGCTGAGGTTGCCTGAACCCTCAGTGCATATTGGCCATTGAGGTAGCCCATCATAATAATGGGCCAGTAGGAATGTAAGGGGGCAGGAGCAAACGGGTAAGCTCTAACACTACCTGGAAGTGTCATGCTTTGTCCAATCAGAATTTCCCAGCATTTGAAAAGGGTCAGGTAACACCGAAAGCTGCACCAGTTTTGTGCAAGCACCATGCTAATTGGTTAACTGGGCGTGGTGTAGTAATGCAAAATACGTAGTACAGGAAAAGATCTGTTGCTGATCTTGCCTTGTTCTCTCGCCCGATTTTATCCCCCTTGCATGCAGAGTAGAATGGCTCTGGGCTAGGAGCAGACCCTCTTGTCTCTAATGAAAGTCTTTGCTACCCCTCCTAAAGACTTTAATGTGACTCATGTTATTACCACCATAGTGTGTGTCTAATCAGGAAGCCGGGCAGCGAGCCATGACGCCCGGCTTTCTGATTGGTCAGGAAGCCAGGCTGCCTAGCAACAAGTGAAGCCGGCTTCCTAGCCAATCAGGGAGGCGGGTCATACCCCACCGCCCGGCTTCCTGATTGGAAAGGAAGCCGGCTCCATGCTCCCTCACCACTGCCAGTCAGAGGGAGATCTCCAGTATCGAGGGTAAGTATCGGAGCATTTGGGCAAGTACTCGCCCAAATACTCAATGTTGGCACCGATACTAGTATCGGTGCATCCATTGTCCATACTACACATTTTTCTTTAACTGGTTCTCGCTAACCGCTGCAATAGTATTGTTCCACTGCCCAGTCATCGTTTTCTGAGTCACACCCATCCATTTGTCTGCATCATGGAGACTCAATCCAGCACTCCCCCATCCACATTAGAACAGGAGGCTCTACACATTGTGTGCAGGATTTACTGTGCCCCAGTATTATTCCAGGAGTCATGAGGCACAAGTTAACGGCCTTACAGTCAGCCCACCTCTGCCTCATGCATTTGCTCTGCTTTAAAGTTAATGTACAGCTAGCCTTTTAAGCTGAACTCTCGGCAGATTTGGAAGATGCAATTTAATGCGTTGAATACATGATTCAGTGTATTTTCCAAAATGCATGCAGCATACATACCTGAATTTGAGTTGGTATCAGCCGCTTGCAGTCCCTTTACAGCAGAATTTAGACTGCAAGATGGAGAAGCAGCACAAGGAATCCTTGAGCTGCAGTGCTAGGAGCATGCCGATAGAAGAAAAGAGCAGAGTGACATAGAAATGAATTCCTCAGACTGCTGCTTCTCCTTTTACTGTCCACTGAAAAGGTGAGGAGACCTATAAGTGTTGCTTAACCACAGCAGATAAAAACAGGACTTGTCCCCCTGCAGACAAAACTGTTATTATCTCAGAACTGGATTGACAGAAGTTCAAGTCCTTTGGCAGGTAAAACACTCTGGTATACTTATTTTGTGAATTTAGCAGTTTGCCTGGAGTTTAGCTGTAAATAACAAAAGCCTCAGTGTTCCAAGTGATTGTGTTAATGCAATTTTTAATACAACATATCTGTGTATCTTTACTCTGACAAGATTGGATTTCATGTGTCCAGTGCTGAACTATTGAAGGCTTATTGCATTCATCTGTAAATCCATTCTTCATTTTCCGGTTCTTTCTGTAAAATGCTTTTTCGCCTTTTTATCTGTGTCCTCAAAGACTGAGGAGGCAGTATTTTTGTAGAATGAATTCAGCTGAATGCCTTGGCTGACAATACAAAGATGAAAGAAGTGTTATTTGCATGAAGGGATACGAATACTGTTCTCTCTTATTGTGGATTTGATTGCTGCTGTTTTTTGTTGTGTTTTTTTGTTTTTTTTTAGGGATCAGTTTTAAAGTGAGACATCAAACACAGTTGAGATATATTTGCAGTTTGTTTTACAGAAGAACTTTGGGCAAATCAAATCTTAACCCTTGCAGGGGGGCTACTCCAAGGGCTAAATGTTTTGTCTAGGGAGCTAAAATAACAGTTATACTCCCCTGAACAACGATCCTGGCTGACTCCTAGACCAGTCCCTTCAGCCTTGCTCTCCCTCCGCTCCAGTACTCTAAAGTCCTGTGAGTCATCACATTCTATACAATGAGTCGTATGTGAGGACGCTGAGGGACATTCCATCGCTGGAGTAAAAGGGGAATGAGGCTGAACAGACTGGTCTAGGAGCCAGCCGGGATTATTGTTCAGGTGAGTTTAACTGCTTTATCTCAGTGAAAAAACGACACTTAGCCCTTGCAGTGCAGGGGCAGCCCCACTGCAAGGGTTCAGATTTGATTGGCCCCAAGTTCAACTGTCAAAATATTCTGTTAAGTCAGGTTTGCGAGTCCCATACTTTTGCTGCATAATTTAGCTAGGAGGGTGATCCCCGTATCCATACTCCCTCTAGCTTCCCGTGTCATGCTCCAGCCACTTTATTAGATTATGAATAAACTTCACCCTGTGAAGGGTGCCTAAAACATGGCGGTATATCCCTTATGCGGTGCAGATTTCGGGGGCGTGGTGCATATGAAGGTAGATGGGTCATTGTACCAGCACTGTTTAACAGTACTAAAAAGTACTAAGCTGGATGTGTAGATGTTGATTCCTATTAGAAGCATTTTGATTCAAGTTACGGAAGATTGCAAATTCCAGTGTATAAATCTGATCTCCTTGCTGGACAGTGCGCTCGTGCCCACAGTGGCTGTGTGCGTCCATAGAGACACACGGTCCTGCAGCAGGCTACACCCCTCATCTCCGCTCCACAGTTTGATGGCAGAAGGAGCCATCACTACATAACCCCCCCCCCCGCAACCAGGAAGTCCGGGAAATGGATAATCGCTTGGGACCGGCGGCAGTGACGGGTAAGTGTTGGGGGGACGGGGGAGAGAAAAAGGTACAGAGCAGTTTTTACCTTAATTCAGAGAATGCATTAAGGTAAAAAAAAATGCCCGGCCTTTAATGCTACTTCAACTCTGCTTCCCCTGATCTCTCCTACCTTTTTTTGTTTTTACCCCTGATATTTGCACTGCTGAAATGCATTTTACAGAACTGTGGGCATAAGCTTTCATCGCCAAAAAAGTTGGCCGTACACAAATCAACTTTTGTCCATTTTCTTGCCAAGTCAGCACTGCTCGGCTCAATGAACTTTGATGGAAAAATTTTAAAAAGGCGGGCACACAGAAATTTATCGGCTGAAAAGTGATATGCAACCAAGTGTCTGAATACAATAGCTGGCAGGGAAGATTCCTGTTTAGTGTGGATGAGGGAATTGAATGATTTCTCTCTTTTAGCCTAGCTGATTCTTATGTTGTATGGCTGGCTTTAGCTACTCAGTGTGTGGTGTGCACATCACACAGTGCAACCTTCAGGCTCGTGTGTACATTATTCCTTATGGAAGTTCACATGAGATCTTTTATAGAACATGAAAAAAATAAAAGGAAAAAATGCTTTGGTGAGCTAAATAATATGCAAGTCTCTTCAGCTTCACATCTCCATTTCTGCTCGCTTTGTTGAATATTCAGTTTGGTTCTCTTTCCACATTGCCCTAATTTAGAAGAACACCAACTGGATTACCTTTTATATTTATATAGGCAATGGAGAAAAAGCGTAAACAGGATGAGAGAAGAAAGAGGGAATCTGAAGCCGCAGTCTTGTTACAGAACAAAAATGCTGATGGGTGAGTCCTGTGCACATTAGTAACTGGGAGCAATAAAAGCCAGGGGCGGAATTAATGGACACTGGGGCTTTTGTAGTAAATCTGTAGACATCACATATGATGTATGTGATCATGGTGTGTTCATTTTAACCTGTTCATAACTGTACTGTCTCCCTTTTCTTTTTGTAGAAGGCGGTGCAAACCTTTTGTGCTATATAAATTCTATATAATAATATGAATGAAGATCATCATCATCACTAGTTTAAACATTACAATGCAGGGTTCCTAACACCTGACGCCCTGGACATGCAGTTTCGAGTTTTGTTTTCTACATTTGGCCCTGCTGTGGGCAAGCAGGGCTAAATGTAGAGCAGGGGACCACCGCTTATTTTGTACAAGTGGTCTGGGCAGCTGTACCCAATGAATACTATAGCCGGTGCGTAGTATAGCCCATACTATAGCATGGATGAGGGAAACGTTTGGTTTCGTTCACCCCACAGCCTAAAGATAACCGTAGGGCAAGAAAAGGAAAGACCCCTCAGTAAATCTGTGGTGTCCAAGAAATCGCAATCTGTGTGGATGCTCTGTGGTTAGAGAACAGGGAATTCTTCATCCATTTGGACCAGAAAAAAAAGTGTCTGCCCAAGGCAAAAGGGGAATTACCGTTGTACTATCATATTATTAATATACAGTTGTAGAAAGAAGCGCTGCAACCCTAGGATTTGCTGGGATGGTATGGATAAAACCTTTAGAAGCAATATAAAAATGAAAACTCGCTGTTTGCGAGGACAGGATGAGGTCTTACAGTTGAGTAGATCGCTCAGGAGTACCTCTGACCGGTCCGTGTGGGTATAGAAGATGGGTTTTGGATGGGCGGGCTGGAGTCTTCACGTTGGAAAATTAAAAACAGTTTGTCGGCATGAAGTGCTGAACCGCATCTGTGGCTGGTTTGTGTGAGTGTGGAGAACGGACTACATGATTCTGGGTCAGTCTATAGTTATTTATTGGTGATTAGTGTAGCTAAAGGGTCCGTTAGGCAAGGTAAACTATGCCGCTTGCCGTGACACTCACCGTCAGGTGCAATGAGAGCGCAGCTGGCCAGGCTGCCACTCGTCGGCTGAACGGGAGCAGAGGTGCTGCTGTATAGCGGTATCTTGTGGATGAGCGATCGTGCTGAAATGGTCTTAGGAATGTGCTCAATGCTGACGGGCACTGCGGTCCGTAGAGTGGAGGATTGGCTACGCGTTTCGAGGTTCAAGACCTCTTTGTCAAGCCCGAAGTGGTTTGCTAGTGCGGGCGGGAAAAGCAGCGGTTTAAACAATGACAGGTGGGCGTGGTTTCCGATCCAGAAGAGATGTGATTGGTCAATGGATTCAATGCTTGTGACTAGGAGCCGCTGATGTGGGGAAAGTCTCCTCTGTGTGTTTTATGTGGTCTGAGATCGTAGGTGGGGGCTTGGTCTGTTGAATGAAAAGGTTAGGGAAGGTTGCTGTTACTATGAGCGGTGGGGTGACTGGATATTGTCTTCTCCATACACAGTTATTGTTTAGAAAATATGTGTTTTAGATATAGGGTTCCATTGGGGATATGAGAGTACCATGGAATCACATGTAAGGGAAGGTCTATTCGGACCGGGGCCCAGAAGGGGGGGGGGGGCTCTTGTGAGGGCAGTATAATGTATTTTGCGTATATTTTAAATTCAATTTTATTTTAGAGGATGGTTAGTATCTCCAAATCTTCATTTACTCCCATGGGTGTTAGGGTATTCAGTTTGTATATCCAATAAGTTTCTCTACGGTATAGGCGTTTGTAGCGCTCTGAGGGTGTGAGGTGAATGGGTATATGTTCTATGGCGAACACTTGAAGGGCGTGGATGTTTTTGTGGTGTTTGGCAGTGAAGTGCCGTGGCACACTGTGTTCAGTATCGCCCTTTTCAATGAAACGCCGATGTTCTCCAATGCGTTTCCGTAACGGTCGTATAGTGCGTCCAACGTACATCAACCCACAAGGGCATTTTAGTCCATATACAACGTGATCGTGTGTACATGTGATGAACTGTCTTATGTTGTAAACATTATTGCTATGATCCCTGAATGATGATTGGCCATGGTGGATGAATTGACAGGTGAGACACTTCGGCTTTTTACACCGGAATGTCCCTACTCTGTTGTCAAACAGGACATTTTTTGTGTTGTTTTCTGTTTTTTTAAGCAATTTGCTTGGTGCAATGAGGTTCTTGATGCTTTTGTTCTTCTTGAAATTTATAAATGGTCTATTTGGCAGGGAGGGTCCTAACTTTGGGTCTTTGAGTAGGATGTGCCAATTTTTGTTTAAGACTTTTTCAATGGCTTTATAGCTATTGTTGTAAGTGGTGATAAAACGCACTTGGTTGTTAGTTGAGGATTGTCTGCGGTCAATAGATTCGGTTTTATTCGTTTGTAGATATGTTGAGAAGGCATGTTTGTATGTATTTCTTTTTTCATATGTCTACAGGGCTCCTCCCCCTGGATAAGAAGCTTGCTCACCCTATATAATGTCAAGCATTGTTTTTGCATTGGCATATTATTGTTTCACAATTGTTTTTAATTTGTTTTAATATTAAAATTTGTTTTAAACATATCCATTCACCTCATCATATTCCATATCAGTTGTGCGCTCGCCAATTTTTTAGTGTTTTAATATACAGTTGTGACTATTGTGTTTTATTTAAGTGCAGATGTTCATTCCCAGATTGTTTCTCACTGGGGTAAGATGAGGAAAAGTATTTAAAAAATAAATTATACAGACTAAAGGAGTGTAAAACCTAGCAACAGTGCAGAAGTCCTATTAGTATGCCCCTGTTTCTATAGTAACACCACGCTGAATTGGAGCCACGGAGGATCAGATCTCCAGTGGGTTGCATGAAGCAAGTTATTTTATACAAGAAGGCTAGCTTCATCTTCTTTCTCCGGTATTACATTTAAATGTGGATCAGAATTAATTCAAATATCCATACCTGATCATATTCATCATCATCATCTAGTGCCACTTGGGTAGATAAATACATCAAATGATAGATACATAGATAGAATTTTTTTTTTTTTAAGGTAGTTACATCCAAGAAGCTCCCGGCAGGCCGTGTATACACAGCGGCTGGCCGGGAGGTAATTAATGAGACTACTATTGCCGACTTCCCGTGAAAATACTTGTTGCTTGATTGTCATGCTAATCCAGTGACTTCAGTACTTTTTAGGAGCTGTGGATAATAAGACTAGGAGCTCTCTCTACATTCTTTTCTTCTTGATCTGCCAGCTCGTTTAAGTATTATTATACAAGATTTATATAGCACCAACAGTTTGCGCAGCGCTTTACAATCTAATGAAGACATAATAATCAAAATACAATTCAGGACAAGATGGTAAGGAGGGCCCTGACCGTGAGGACTTACAATCTAAAAGGGAGGGAGAAGTGATACATGAGGAGGGAGCTGTGTGGGGATGAATTGATTGAGAATGTGATGGTTCAGCTTTTAGGTTGAGGTGGGATAGGCTTCCCTGAAGAGATGAGTCTTGAGGGATCGCCTAAAGGCAGTCCGAGTGGGAGATAGTTGGACAGGTTGGGGTAAAGAGTTCCCGAGGAGGGGAGAGACTAGAGAAGTCCTGGAGGCGAGCATGGGAGGAATTGACGAGGGAGCTGGAAAGTAGGAGGTCTTTGGCCAAACGGAGGGGACGGTTAGGGTGATACTTTAAGACAAGGTTTGAGATGTAGCCGGGGGCAGAGCTGTGGATGGCTTTGTAAGTGGTTGTTAATATTTTGAATTTTATCCTTTTGGACAAGTGAAAGCCAGTGTAGGGATTGGAAGAGGGTGGTTGCAGACACTGAGTGGTTGGTTAGGTGGATGAGTCTAGCAGCTGCATTCATGATAGGGGGATAGCCTGTGTAGAGGTAAGCCAATGAGGAGGGAGTTGCAATAGTCAAGACGAGAGATAACAAGTGCGTGGATGAGTAATTTTGTGGTTTCATTGGTGAGGAAGCGGTGCATTTTGTAGATGTTATGAAGGTGACAGGATTTGGATAGTGATTGGATGTTGGGAAGAAAGGTGAGGTCTGAATCAAGGATGACACCTAGGACCTTGGCATGGGGGGAGGGTTGGATAGTTGTGTTCTCAATCTGAAGTGTAAAGTTGGGGTAAGGTGCACGGGGAAGGAATACCATGAGCTCAGTTTTTGAAACGTATTGAAGATATTGGATCCGCTCGTAGTAATGGCAGCTGCAGCCCTGCCACCCCCGCTATCTGATTGGCATTCTCCTCCAGCGAGGGGGGGGGGGCATTGCCAAACCCGACCTTGGGCCGGCAGGGAGGGTAAATCCGGTCCTGAGTAGTAGTCTTAACCAATATGCAAATGGAACCCTGGGTTTCCTTCAATTCTTTACAGTCATGCCTTACCATGGTGCAGGTGGGCAGGCTGAAAGAAATGATGCTAATCCAGGGAGGGTGGTGTCCATTCAGAAAAGAATGGATGTTCACCTCCAAACGGGCCTGCTACCCCTTCCTGGTGTGAAGAATGGGGCTCCCTACTTTTTTGTGTTTTTCGCGTGGAGTTGCCCCTTCAAATCCATGACAGACCACTTTCTCTAATAACGGTCTGGTATGGATTTTGTTGGAACCACACATTGGTTTTTTTTTGGTTTTTTTTTACTTTTACATACTTTTAAAGGTTGCTGTGACTGAAAAGTGCTGATCTGCGGATGTCCTCTTTGTTGAAAGGTTCTGAATAAAGTAGAAAAGGACATTGCCTCCTAGATTCATCAAGTTTAGCTGCATGCCAATGGAGAGCAACCATTAAGAATTTGGGGGGCCCTGACTTCATTTTTGAGTGGCACTAGCTGGTTTATTCACAAAAGGGTGGAGAGTTTGGAGAAAGGAACAATCTAGGACAGCATAGCTGAGCTGGAAAGAGAGCTGAATTGGAGATTTTTTCCAAATCAGCTATGTTGTCCTAGATTGATCACTTCTGCCTTCTCCAAACTAAACCCTTTAGTGAATAGCCCTGTAGGGTTTTTCTATAGCAATGCAAAAAAGAGGATGAGTTTGTACCTTTTTTTTAAATGGGAAGCAAAAATCAAGTGCAGTACAGTATGTGGGTTCTGTACTGGATCGACAGGGCATGTATTGCCTTCCCTCATCTTTTTGGCAGCACATTCCTCTGGTTGTTCTTGGCATGTGTTATGCAATCATCAGTACATCTGTTGTCTCTGCCCCATATTTTGCTGCTTTTTACTTTCAACCATCTTCTTCCATTGCAGGTTAATTATAGCCTCGCGCTTCCATCCTGCACCTCTGCTCCTCACATTGCTAGGCTTTGTTTCACCATCCAGACCTTTTGTTGTCTACTGTCAGTATAAAGAGGTAAGGATGCTGCATATTGTGTGTACTTGCTATTGAGCAGCTTTGTAAGCTTGATCTGTTTTATAAAATCTTATGAAACCTGATATATTTTCTTTTTTTGGAAGTGGCCTCCTGCTAATATAGCCTATGACAAATGTGCACATTTTCTGAACACGGTACAGTTAGTCATACCATATTCCACACAATATTGCTATACATTAGTCATCTGCAGTGCTATCTGAATTGATCAGAGCAGTCTTGGACAATCTGTTCTTCCCGAACTGTTGTGGAACTCCAAGTTCCAGCATGACCTTTCCTTTAATAGTCCATACATGTATATCTGTGCAACAACAGCAATTTATTGCTTTGCTATTAAAGTATGAAACCACTCTCCGAACAATGTACGGGGTTAACGTTATTGGCATAAAAGTATGGTGCTTTTTTATCATTCATTGGGCTCCCATCTTAATAGTCTTGCTGCTGATAATGATGCCTTAACATCTGTGGGAGGAATGAGAAGCAGGATGCTGTAAAAGAAAATTGCAGTTTGTAATTCACAGAGAAAGCACATAGAATTGCTTTGGGGTCATTGCATGTAACCAGTTCATGCTTCGTTTTTTCCCTCTTTCGAAGCCCGACAGCTGTTTATGCTATATACTGTAGGCAAGGAAGGTTTGCCTAGATACCCATATGTTTCCTATTATAAGTATTAATATATAGGATCTTTATAGGGCCAACAGTTTGCGCAGCGCTTTACAAGATAAGGAAGACATTACAATCGCAATACAATTCAAATTGAGTTATGTGCTCAATTTGTCAAAATCTCTCGTATGCTAAAGGTGGGAGATAACATTGACAGCCATGAATGTCCTTGGCAGACCACCAGTCATTTTGCATGTGCTCATTAATCACAATGCCACTGCATTTTCTGGGTAATATGTTGTGTTTACACCTGGGCTTCATGCTATTACTAATGCATCTTGTTATCAGGAAATGACTGCTTTCAATCAGCCGCCAATCTGTAGCAGTTAGAGAGTATAGTAAGTTGTAAGATAGCTCTAAAGGAAGTTTATTTTCCCTGCTTTCATCCACTGTATCTCCCATTGTTTGCACTCTCACCTGTTCTAATACTTTAACTTGGCTTAATAGCTGGTTTCAGTTTCAAACGGCTGTATTAGGAAAACTATAGAACAAGAAATGAAAGCTATCGTCTACAGAAAACAAGAAGGGCAAGGAGAATCCTTTAGTTCTCTACTAGCGTGTGGAGCACACGGTGCCAAGAAGCTCTAACGTTTTTCAGTGAAATAAGATACTTGATGGGTTTTCAGAAGAAAAGCTAAAAAAAAAAAATGGTTTAAAGAGTGAAACATAAAGTGATTAAGGATTATTGAGGGATAACTGTGGGCATTGCAAATTGTAACATGTTTTGGTTGTATAGAGAGGGCTATTTACATGTTGCTTTGAGATTTAGGAATGATTACAACCTATGTGTTTATGAGAGGAACCCTGTGTTTTGAGGGATATATATATATATACATAATAAAGTTGTGGCTGATCTGGGGTCTCTGTTAGCCTAATGAGTTCTCTACAGCTATGCTAGATGTTTGGGCAAAATTGAGCGCTTCTAAAACAATTTACGGACCAGAATCTGTTTGAGGACTCTTATTAAGAAGTGGGCCATCACCACTAAAATCCAGCTAAATCCTGCTTTATTAAAACACTGACTGTACCTATTGAAAATGCACATGTGTTTTGAGGATCCTGTTGACAAATGTGTGAAAGCTCTTTCCAAATATTTTTCACTGGCAGTCACAGCCATGACGCCCATTTGTCAAACCGTAGGGGAATGAGCTGAGCTTATGTCTAAGGATCCAGCTGCTGTCCTTACTGACCATTTAGTTGCAGAGTGCTTAAAGCTTATGCCTAAACCCCTACACTGTTGGGTTAGTAGATATTGTCGGTCTTGTTACCCAAATGAGTCTCTTGTCTTTAAATATGCAGAAAACACTTTGTCTGAAATGTTAGTCTGTGAAACTGCAATGTAAAAAATGCTTGTTGCGCATGCCTTTTGATGGTGAATGTGTCCTTGGTACATCTTTAGACAACTTTATAAGAGATGTTGCTGGTACTGAGAGTACTAATTTGCCCAGCAGGAGAACCCTAGGCCTTCTGCCTGTGAAGTCAAGAAGAATTTCTTTTGGTTTCTCCCAGGCTTTACACTGCAGGGCCATACTCAACCCAGGGTCTCCATTCTGTTGCAAACCTTGGGCCTGCAAACCGCCCAAACCTTGCAGACGTGTGGGTGTGTCTGTTGGCCTTTACAGACACCTAGTCAGAAAGCTTTGATGTCCAGGGGCTACAAGCTAGAATGTCACACTCTACCTCCACCGCACTTCATGTTGTCAAATTTAGCTGCGTCTCCACACAGGCTAGCCGACTTCCACGCTGCTCTTGCAGATCTTTAAAGCAAAGAAGTTCTTGCCATTGTTCTATCAAATAAACAATTTTTGTATGGAATTTACAAGGTCTGTCATGGATTCCCTTCATCAAAGAGACTTTATAGCCTCTGTGGACATCATGGATGCAAATTTGCCTATCCCCATCTTTTCAGCTTACCAACACTACTCCTGTTTTGCTGTGGGTACAAAACTTTGTCACAGATCAGCAGCAATGCCTTTCTGTTACTTGTAGTTCTACAAACATGTGCTCTGTTGCTGCCTTGTTCTTGCAGAGGACGGAGAGCTATAGGCATTGCAGGAGTCCTAATTACCTTGTTAGTGCAGGGTACTTGGTCGCCAGAGGAATCTTATCTCCCGATCAACATTATGGCACTCCGGGCAATTTGGTTGTCCTATCATGCAGAACACCCCAACTGGAAGGTCATTGCATCAGGATCCAGTTAGACGACGTCACAGCAGTGGAATGCATCAAAAATCAGAGAGGGACCAAAAGTCTTTAGTGGCATGGGAGGTAGATGGGATTCTAGCTTGGGCAGAAATCCACTTTCCAGGCATAGACAATTGCCAGGTATACTACCTAAGCAGGCAGCATCTGGATCCAGGGGGGTGGTCCCTACATCCAGAAGTCTTTTAGGACCTTTTTTTCACAAATTGGGGCACTGCACATGGACCTTTTTATTGTATCTCAGTTCAATTAGAAGCTTAACAGGTTTATCTCCAGGCACAGAAATTCTATGGTGGAAGCAGTGCATGCTTTCTTGTCTACGTGGGATGAGCACCACCTGATCTATGATTTTCCTCCTCCTAAGGCTCCATCCTCTTCATTACTGCAGGGTTAAGATGGAGGTCATTCTGGTAAACTTTATAGCTCCGAATTGGCTCAAGCGGATATGGTGCTCCAACGAGGTCAAACTTCTGGCAGACACCCCAGTTTTTTTGAGTTACAGACTGGCCCCAGTATTGCTGTTTTTGTTATGTGGGCGTGTTAGTGTTTTGTTAACGTTGCTCACCCAATTGGGCTGCTTTTAGGTTTTCACACTGTCTCAGAGAAACTAAATCCTGTGTCCTTTAATGAACGAGACAGACAACATGATTTTCATTCATTCCATAAAATCTGCAGTTCATTAAGGGATACTGGTCCCACCCCTCTGTGTTTTGTGAACTACACCTAATACAGCTTTTCTACAAAACTGAAGCATGATGGGAGTGGGAGGGATTTATTTAGCTTGTCAATGGCTTTTTTATTTGCCAGTGTCCAATTCCTCCTGCGGGTGGCAGTATTACCCAATGGTCTCAGAGTAACTGAATTTCACAGCAAGTACAAAAACCTAGGCTATGGCTATAGCAGATGGGTCAGAGAATGTGACACAAGTGTCCCCTGAAGATATAAAAGGTTTGTTAGGGATTTAACTTCTTATCTAAGGCTGAAATGTTGAATTCAGGTGGGCTGACTCTGCAAATTTTTATGAAACGTGAAACCTAATTAGTTGCTGTGGGCCACAGTTGCATTCCCTTCCCTGTAGTGCCTACAATAAAACAGTAATCTACCCTAAGTACCATTTAGGTATTTATAGATCACATCTCTTCAATGGCATGTTTTCACTCCTTCATTTAAAATGTGTTTGTCAGACATCTTCAAGTGGCACGTCCACTGATTGTAGACAGAATGTTCTGTTAGGCTGTCAGCAGTCATCTCCTCTTCTTACAATGTGCCTTGTTTTTCAGCCTCTACTTGAATGCTATACAAAGCTCAGAGAGAGAGGTGGTGTCATTAATCTTAAGCTGTCGGAGACTTGGCTGAGGAATTACCAGGTAATATACCGTTTCTAATGACATACGGAACAATGTGAAGTATTGCTGTCTCACAATAGAGGATCCATGGAGCATCGCTACTGAGTTGTAATTGTGTTTATCCAGAAGAGGCTATATTTCCTCCACATTGCCATTTAGTGAGGAGGGTTGTAGGCTAAAGTAGAACTGACCAGAATGAGATCTGTTCCATTCTGCTAAATTGTCTGTGGCTATGCATGTCACCATATCATCAAGCTTTCTTCGATCACAAAAACCTGCCACTTGCATAGAGTAAAGGGACTGACATCTACTGATAGATCTGTGGTACCAGCACTTTAACTTTAGCATGCTGACAGGTGTTAAGTCGCTTAAATTGGAACCGTGGCCAGACTGCAGACTTTAAAGGATTTCCATATTCTTATCAAGCAGTAAATACACATTAAAACAAGCCCTCACTGACCTCTGCAGTCACTGTGGAGCAATTCATCTTCAAATTTTACAATAAAAAACAGTAAAGTAGTTTGTCAGGTCTCGGCACTCTGGGCCCTTTTTCCTGTGCACCTACTTTGTATTTGCATTAAATATTGAATGTCTGGCGGGCTGCCAACTCACTGCTGTGAAAGGGAAAAATAATGAGCTACTTAGAAAAAATGAAAATAGAGTCATTTATCTTCAGAATTTACAGCACAACCAGCGTGCCTGCAGCTACAAAAGTCAGTTTGTTAAAAACAAGTGATGCTTTAAGTATCCATGTGGTCTAATCATAACTAGTATTAGGCAATTTCTAGTTTTATTCCATGTTGTCTGATTACCCGCATAACCTTTTGCAGGTCCTGCCTAACAGAAGCCACCCCAAACTGGTAATGAGTGGGGGAGGAGGATATCTACTTCATGGTATTACTGTAGCCAGAGAAGCGTCAAAGCCCAGCAGCACCTGCCCAGAGAGAACTGAAGAACCAGCACCAAAAAAATTAAAACTCGCAGAACTTGAAAGCTAATTTTTTTTTTTTTTTTTTTTTTACCATTGCATCATTGTCTGATGACCAAGATCCAGCTTCTATAACTTGCTTAGCAACAGAGAACCAGCATTGTTTTCTTACTGTTTATTTTTGCATTCCTAGAGCTTCATTTGTGCAGGAATATTTTTATTGTTTTGCTTCTGATAACAAAATACATGTTTGTAATTTTATTGGACCTTTTTATTGTCATAATATTTATTTTGCAATTCTGTTTGGATGACCTGAGACAAAATTAAATGACCTTCTAAAACCTTTTAAATTGTATTCTCAACACAGAAATTAGATATAAAAACAGCTCTGTGGGAGTGGCTGGGAAACCAAGTCGTACAAATTCAGGAAAACAGCTTCGATGCTTGAAGGACACGCATATGCAATTGGTGTCTGAACCAGAAACTCAGGGGGACAGGAGTGAAATCCTGAGATCTAAATTGCTATACATTAATATATGTATATATACAGTAGGTACCCCACTGTAGATGTCTCCTGCACCTAGGAAAAAAACCTGATATTCTCCCACCTATTACATGGGATTCTCTACCCAGAAAAAGCTCTAAGACATCCCCTCTACCATGTGATAGAATTTTCCATCACGCTGTTAGAGGCAGCAGAACTTGGGTGTGCTATTAGGAAGCCATATTCTCGTAGTTAATGAGTTTTGAAAGAAAAAGACTGATATCCATCAAGTTCAACCTTCTTCACATTTCACTGGGTTGACTCAAAGGAAAGGCAAAAAAAAAAACCCCTTCTCAACTGCTACCAATTTTGCAAAATATTCATAACGCATCCTTCCAGATCCCCTCATTTTCAGATGTCCTTGCATCCTCCACACCTCCTGCCTCTTCAATACTCCACCACCAATCACCAGATCACAAATCATCACAGTGCAGCTCTTACATGAGGAAGCACAGCCTTGCCTCTACCAAGATGGCCGTGTCCAGGCAGGGCACAGCAGATTAAGGCATGGTAAGTCAGTAATGGGAGAAGGATTAGGTGCAAGGTGCCCTGGTTTTTGGGCACAGCCTCCACAGTTCATGTCCTAAAGAGCACCCGATGTGGCCATTGCCCAAAAAAAGAACAGCTCTTGCATTATAGAACCTCTTTCTAAGCTGATGGTAAAATCTAAGCTTTCATCTTTGTATATATAATAAGGGACAGGGAGTTCTGTCTCATAATCCAACCACAACCCTGCACAAGAGTAACTAGAACAGTAAAACAGAATTGCCATTTCATCTCCGATGAGACCAAGCTGGAGGTGATCAGAGTTCTTGTTATTGAATCCTATGCTTTAGTGAATTGGTAACTGTTCCTAAAGATACCTTACTAGTTCACTTTGGGGGGAAGCATCTTAAAG
This sequence comes from Nanorana parkeri, assembly GCF_000935625.1. Lineage (NCBI taxonomy): Eukaryota > Metazoa > Chordata > Amphibia > Anura > Dicroglossidae > Nanorana > Nanorana parkeri. Next base: position 897,522 of record NW_017306296.1, on the reverse strand, counting down.
CAACATTTTCCCTATCCTTATGGATCCTAGGGAGTACCGCCCTCCTAAGGAATAGGCTAAATACATACCTGTCCTGTGATTCAGGGGTCTATTCACAAAAGGGTGAAGGGTTTGGAGGCAGGAGAAGTGAACAATCTAAGACAAAATAGCTGAACTGGAAAGTGAGCTGAATTGGAGAATTTCTCCAAATCAGCTTTTTTGGCCTAGATTGTTCACTTCTCCTGCCTTCTCCAAACTCTTCACCCTTTTGTGAATAAACCCCATAGTGTGTTAAGCCTTTGCTGGTCTTCAAGAGCTAAGTCATATCTGCTTAACACTTTTGATGTGACTCATTGTCTGGCCCTTCTCTAGTCATTGTGGTTCTTCCTGCTGACCCATATGCCACTATTTGTGGCCTGTAGTGATATAGGGGTCAGTGAGCGACACAACTAGAAAGTGTTGGATAGAAGAAACAGCACCTCAAGCTCTTGTAGAGGGCAAAGCTTTCCCTCACCACCCACCAGACAGGTAAGTATTGGGGTGCATTCACACCACCGAATCTGAGAAAATGTAGGTATTGGTTCTGCCTTGCATTAACATGCGTTAGCAGTTCACACCAATGCATTGCATTGAAAAAAAGAATAGGGCCGGCTCTACTTTTTTTCAGCGGAGGGCAGCGCAACACAACACGCTGGTATGAACTGCTCCAATTCACACCAATTCATTTTCAGATGTACTTGCATTGGCATTCGTTGAAAATCAGGTGTGAATGGGGCATTAAGCCCATTCTAATATAAGGTGGCTCTTGCCGGGGTTCCGTTAGAATAGCAACAGGGGTTGCTATAATTGTTAATCTCTTTTTAACCACGTAATGAGCTGGCTACATTAACTTGAACTGCTAAGAAATCTTGTATTCATCTCTGTAGAGATAAAAAAGCAGCTTCATTCTTACAAGTATTCACATATTTCTATTTCTAGCACTGTTCATGTGAGAATGGCTTTATAAATGTAGGAAAAGCCACATTTTACCACAGATGTGCAGAAAAGGTTGTGATATCGCTTTTTACTTCAGGCCCTATAGCAATAGCTCCTCTAGGTTCAGTGGTACTTTTTTTTTTTTTCCCCAGTTCTAAAGAATGGTTCTCGAGTCTTTACATTTATTTGGGTGTGATATAACACTAATCACTTTTGGTAGTAGAAATCTTACACACTGGATAGACTCCTTTTTAACGTCGGTATAGAAGCTGTTCATGAATTATTCAGCACTAGTGCAGCTGACAAGTTTGCAGAGGTGGCAATCCATTTCTACACATGCAAACTAATTGATATAATTTTTTTTGTTTTGCCGCCACACATATTGTTTTTGGAAATAAAAATCTCCCATTTTTCATAACTTCAATAAAATAGAGTGTTGCAATTATTTTCCTGGAGGAAGCAAAGAAATCTCTAATGTGCTCCTGGTTTTGTTTTTTTGCATATTTGTTTTCTCTGTTTATAAGATTACCAAGCACAAAATGTTTTCACAAAACAGAAAGATTGGAAAGTACACAGATACACCAAAACATTGCGCCGGAGTTAGAATACTATAATAAGCGGCTCACATTTGAATTCCATTTTGTGTTAGTGTAGTTTTTTTTATCTCGAAGCATTTGTGCCGTCCTACAGATATGGTGGCAAAACAATACCATGTGCTGGAGGGGTACTGATGAAATCCGCCTTGGAAACCCTGCAATTATACATGAAGCTGCACACAGAGCAATATGTTTAAAGCCAGACTGTAAGCAAAAAAACAAACAAAACCCAAGAGCAGATATCGCTATCCATTGTACTCTGGGAACTGCAGTGTTTAAATAAAGTGACACTAAACTCAGGAGTTAAACCTTAAAAATGCATCCAGGTACCCTAACTATTAACAACAATGTAAATTATTTGTGTATTACTTGGCTGTAGATCCTCACATCATCTCTGAATTAGCGCTGACACTGTCCTTCCTTCTGGAGGGTGGTTACTTTTGTTCCCCATGGTCCCTGTGTGTGTTGTAAAGTAGTCACCGCTCTAAGCTCAGTCCCGTGATGGACTACCATCTCACATTTAGTTTACTATATTGTATTGAGATTGTAGTCCGCCACAGGAGCGAGTGGTTTAAGTGCAGGCCATTGTGTCCGGAGTTTTCTGTGTGTATTTAAGTGTGGACAGAAGTCTAACATGGTTCTATGCATTTATCAAGGTGCAGGTGTTATAATGTTCATTGAGTAATTCTAGGGAACATTTCTGCTTTTAGAAATGAAAACAAGTTGTTCCTCAAAGATTTTTGCAACATAAACCATCAAGCGGTATGATATCTAAGACAAAAATTAAACAAAGCAAAGGCTTCTATCACAATGGGCAAAGGTTCATTTTGCATCCATTTCAGCAGTTCACATACAAGCAGAGCAGAACCAGCTGTCTGATCTTTTATGAGCTGGGTGCATATAGAGCAGGAGGAATAGGAATGGAGGTATTTGAGATGACCACACAACGCTGGGGACCACCATCAGTGGATTTGTTTGCCTCATTCCGATGGCTAATGTGCTATTTTCATTACCTGAAAGGACCTTGGGGTTTTTTTTTTCTGTTGATAATCTTAATGAAAAGCCCACAGAGATGACCGCCTAAGCTTTCCGTCACGGCTTTATGTCTTAATGGTAAAACAAGCTTCAAAGATCACTTAACCATTACACTAGTCAATCAAAGCTAAACTCCAGGGAGAATGTAACAAACTCCATTTAATTCAGTTATGGATTCTTAACAAAAATTGATTACGTTTATTTTTCATATAATTAGTTTACATAAAGCATTCCGTCTTAATATCAGACCCTCTATAGGAGGGTTAGCAATATGAGCCAATGGGGATCTGCAGCAGCGTTCATATGCTGTCAGGTTGACGGCAGAATGATGATTTTATGTGTGTTTGTGCTTTGTCTCTGGCCATTCCTGCAGGCTAAACAAGAAATATTACTCAATTCCTTCATGTTGTGGAGCATGGCTGGAAGCATCTCCTCTGGTGGCTACTGTATTAGACAAACAGTGCATGCAGCAGATTGGCTGTAATGACTTTCGGCCGACGGATCTACACTCGGTGGTGCAGACAGCTCCATCCAAAACTCACATTTTGGCCAACAGCAGGAAACGATTGGGATTCAATCTGTGGCCAGCTTTAGAGGGGCCTGGACCAAGCTGTATAGCTCAACAGCAGTGTAGTCTGTGTCTGTAGTGTAGGAGCACAGGACATATAGATATATATCTATATCGCCAATTATTCCCAGAGGACAGTGAGATACTGTATATTGTTAGGATCCAAAGACCCCATGACTTGCTTGTGTTTAGTGTGAAAACTCTTCTGGAACCTCTGGAGATTATTCACTAAAATCTAATAGACTGTTCACTTGGACAAAGGATTTCACTATGCAAACAATACCCAATCATGTGCAAGGAAATTAAAAAAAACAACAATTTCTGCTTGCGCATGATTGGGTGACGGAAGTCAGCAGAGCATCACCTCATTCACTAAACTAAGGTAAACTTCCCCTGCAAAGTGAACATTCCCTTGCCTTTAGTAAATCAACCTCTCTTTCTATCTCTCTCCACAGGGACGTATCACTCCTCTGACATCACCTTGTTGTGTGTGTGTGTGTATGTGTGTGTGTGTACATTGAAGCTTGAGCTATTGGGCTATTTCAACAAAACAGCTAAGAACAGATTGGTACACATATCAAAAAGCCTGGAGCTTAACCTTATGGCTGAAAATCATAATGCAAAATGTTCATATACTGAACATTATTTTACATTTATCTGACCAAAAATAAACTTTTTTTAAATGTTACTATTTGGTCCTGATCATATTAAACATAGAACATGTTTACAAAACCAATCTGTATTCCCTTAGATAAATTCTGACATATTGAAGGAAATTTATCAAAACTGGAGCAGACAAAATCTGGAGCAGCTGTACACAGCAACCAATCAGATTCTTTCTTTCATTTTCAAATCTTACCTGAACAAACTGAAGAGAGAAGCTGATTGGTTGCCATGGTCACCCGCACTAGATTTTGTCTGCCCCAGTTTTGATAAATTCCCCCCATTGCCCCAAATTCCTTTTTTCAAATTTTTACTAAACATACTCTTAAAGGTTCAAACTCCATAAACAAACAAGGAGGCGACAGAACAACAAGGTCTCCAATGCAAGATTCAGTTTGCTTTTATTATTTCAAATCTCAGAACATAGATGTATTAAAGTACAATTACACATAAAACATATCCACAAGCATAATAAAATGTCCCTTCTATGTGTATGAATATATGTTATTTGTTTTTTCTATCAACAGCAAAAGTTGTATCGTACATTTCTGACAGTGTAAAATGCTATTTGTGAACGATGACTTTTTTCTTGGTTAAACAACATTTTTCTTTTTTGAAGAGGCAGTGGCAAGAAATGTAGGAATGTTTGAGCTAAATATAGTATAGCGTTCAGCTACAGGTATTGCAGTCCTTTGTGTCTCAGCCTTGTCTGTTATTGCTTAGCTTTTCAGCAATTTTCTGCAACTCCAGGTCCATAATTGCCAGGTTCTCTAATTCTTTCTCCTGGAAGGTAATATAAACACCATTAATAAATCACATCTAAACATTGAGTGTTGTAGACATTTCAGCATTTATTCAAATAAAACCAGTCACTTTTTTCCCCAGCAGTCTTGAATATTCCGTCTTAAATTATCATAAAATGTACAGGCTTACCTAGGAAATATTTATATTTGCCACATGATTTAGCTTGACTTGGGGTCTGAGGATGAATCTAGGTATGGGAGTTTAAGGTTGGAGGTCACTTGGAGTTTGGCAGTAGGTGCTCTACCACTGACCTGACCTCATGGTGATACTTAATCTGTCTCCTGAGTGTGCACAACAGTACCACACACCAGAAGCTTGTCAATTAGAGGAATATAAACAACTACTGTGATTCGTGTTTGATGTCATTATCAATATCAGATGATTGTTAGATCCCAGTATGTGTTTAAATATATGAGATCCACATCCCTATTGTAGCCCTGGCTGGCAGCCCCTTAAATCAGGGGACATTTCAGTCACATCACAGGTTGATCTCTCTCCCCACTGGTAATGGACTGGCCTGCAGGAGGAAGCAGAGAGATTGGAGGACTATGATTTGCCATATCGCTGGCCAGACTTAACCCTCCCCATGGGACACAGCAAGAGAGAGAGAAAGCCTGAGAGACGGGGGGAGCAAGGCTGTCGTCCAGAGAAAGGAAAAAATGCACAGAAATACATGACAGGAAGATGCAGGCTAGAGAGTGGAACCCCAGTGTGCTGTACTACCTTTCACCTGACATCCAAAAGATGAGCCAGGAGTGCAGAGGTGTCTAGGGACAGATTGGCCTATCTTGCAGTAATTGTTACCTTGCTTGGGGATATTGCAGCCTGTGTTCCATCCATCTCCATCTAGTCTGCTGAGGCAGTTATTAGACTACAGACTGCTGTCAGGAGGACATCTGACAGTCTCGTGAGTGATAAGAGGCCTCTGGCCACCCTTGTGTGTAATGAATCTGCTGATTACTGTGACAACCTTGCTGCTGCCAGTGGAAATCCATTTAAAGGGGATATACCTAGCCCTTCACTTTTAGCTACCCTAGGATACCTGGGAGTGATTCCTCATTCTTGGAGTACATACTGTATACCTTCAATTGAAGGTCATATGCTTCCATGTCAAGTTAAAGGGTCCCGTGGCCCCCAGACTTTGCATTTATTATCCCACTGACCAGTGGCTAGATAGAGCCTATGCACAGTAATTAGGCCAGCCCAGGTGGTGAAACGCGTGAGAGGCGTTGGAGTGGGAGAGATACTATGATGCTGTATACCTTGTATTTTGAACTTTGCATGGAATTTACAACAATAAAGTTGGATTTTTATGGACCTCAGTTGCAGCTGATTGGAGAGATATTGTTTGTTTATTTCAGTGTTTAATAACATGTTAACCCTACTAGGGTTTTTTCATCCTAAAAAAAGTCCCTTTGTATCACTACTGGTGTGTTGGTGAATTTCTGGATCTATTAAGAACGGGTCACCATTGCAAAATGGAACCCAACTAATTCAACAGCTCCTTCAGGAGTCATTGCTACATTATCATTACAAGAGGATATGAAAACAATTCCATACCATGAAAATCACACTTGCATGTGCAATTGATAATTGTGCTGTTTGTTACATCAGAAGAAATCAAATTCTTTGTTGTTACATAATATCATATTAGCGAATATATCAATATTTTATGTAAGCCAAACAGACTTCCATTTCATGAGCTTACCGATATAAACATAATTATTTCAGTCTCATTACAGACTTTCTGATGTATTTCTTTAGAACAAAATGCATTTCTAACATCAACCCCATATAATCTGAATGTTATGTTATTTTCTATCAAGAAAACAGATCTGCAAACTCAAACATGAGACACATAAAAATGGCTCAGAATATTAGGTCCTAGGTTTACATATGTTTGAGAATTGCTTTTTCCCCAGGGTATATTTATACCTGGAAGAGCATGTTTATAGCTTCAGGATTTTTACTATTCTACTTAGTTCAGAGGTGGACAAATTAATATGGAATTCAGGAGCCAGTCTACCCAATCCAGGAGCCAGATGTTTTTTTTACGAGCCAGCTCCACTACAACTGGAGAACATCTCCAAAGTGGCTGTAACATTTAAGGAGCATTGGCTACCTGGTTCCTGGGATTTGTCCAGCCCTGACAACTAGTTACTGGTCTGTTAAATCTCACATATCAGAAATGTATAACTTCTTTAAATCATCACATGGTGTCAGACAGAAAAGGTCTTATAGGGTAGATCTATGCAGTGCCTCTAATTACTCAAGAGCTTCAGATTACAATACAAATTGGATTCTGGAGTGTAATTAATCTAAATAAATGAATATATGTGTTGTGTATGTATATTATGTATGTATACAGTATGTAGGTATGTATGTATTGCCTGCTTTAGTCACACACTTTCAGTACTGCAGGTCACTATAAAAAGCTTACCTCTTCTTCAGTTAAAGGTCTCTCTCTAAATCTCCCTCTCTCATCATAGTGACGCTTTTTTACCTCTTCGGAGTCGTAGAACTCAGGAAACTCAACAGACTTTTTCTTGTAATTTAGCAGCTGAGCCAATTCATCCATCCTGTCATACTCTCTTTTTTCTTCAAATTTGTGCGTTTTAGCAGGGCTTCTATTACCACCATACTGATGGTTCACATCTTCAACAAGTTGCCTTTTTCCCCATAAATCGTAGTCGCCATAGTCTGGAAACATGTTTTTGACCTGTAAGCTTCTCTTCCTGTCTTCTTCACTGTGGTCAGCGTTCTCAAAGTATCTGCTTTGCCATTTCAGAGGATCATTGGGGAGTCTGTGTTTATCAACAGACCTTCTCTCTTCTTTAGCATAGTTTTGTTTGTACATGTCATTGTCTGGGAGATTTGACTCCTCACTGTCTTCTCTATAATGATTTTTATTTTCCTCATATTGTCTTAAGCCTTTCTCTTGAGACAAATTTGGATAATATCTTTTCATCCCATCCACCATTTCTTCACCAATGTAGTACCTTTTTTCATCTTGTTTCTTGTCTTGTTTAAATGGTTCATCCTCGTCACTCTCCTGGAGATGATGTTTTAGTTTTTTATACAAATTTTCTTTTTCTTGTTCATGCTCATGACGCTTATCAATATTTTCATTGCTCTCTTCACTATCCTCATTGCTTTCTTCGTAATTTAGTCTGGAATTCTGTTGACTTGGCCACCTCTTTCTTTCTTCATGTCGCCTTTTTTCTTCATAGTGTTGACCAGTCAGTTCTTTTTCATTGCTTTCTTCACTGCTGTCATGGTGTTCTATCTCTTCCTCGCTGCCTTGGTGGTGGTGTTTCTTCTCTCTAACTTCTTCTGAACTTTCTTTGTCATGATGGGACCTCTTGTCAAAATAATTTTTAATCATGCGGTTTTCCAAGGAAGTTTCTCCTAAGTGTGGCCTTTGTCCCTTAGAGTATGATGTCTTTTCCTCTGTTAGGTGATTTCTTGGTTCTTCGTGATGACTTCGCTTTTCCTCATAACCAAAGAGTCTCTGTCTAAGCTCTTCATGATTTGGTTTAAAGCTTCTTTTTTCTTTTTCTTCTTCCCATTCATCATTTTCTTCTGGCACTTCACTGGAGTGAGTGGAATGGAATTTCTCTGGCTGCAAAAGTTTCTTCCAGTTTATGTTTAGAGGGTGTCTCTTTATAATTTCTTCTAAGTTCTTGGCATCCTCCTCATTGTCTTCTTCAGGGAATGCCTCTGTATGTTTAGCTGTGTGATAAGCTCTGTTGCCAAAAATGTCATGTTCTTGTGAGTCATGGTATTTATTTATTTTTTCTATATCTTCTTTCTCGTAATGGTCTTTGTGATCTCCTCTTTCTTTGTCATCATCCTCAGCAAAGGATCTTTCTTTAGAATGCCCTGTGCTTTCCTCTTTTTCATCAAATTGTTCTGTTTCTTTTACTTTTTCCTCCTCGTCCTCTCTGTTTTCAGTTTCTGCATGATGGCGCTTCTCTTCATATTCTTTTTGTAAATCTGGACTCTCTCTAGCTTCTTCTTTGCTATCATGTTGGTGATGTTCTAGGGTTCCAGGGTCCTTTATAGTTCTTGTTTCGTCCTGTTTCAGCTCACCCTCTTCTTCATCCTGGTTGTGTCTGCTGCCTAAAAGACATTATTTGACATCATGAGATGGGTAGGAATTCAGTTGCTCCATCAAATGTCATTCAACATAGTACAGTCTACTACAGACAAATCAATACACCATACACAACAAACAAATGATGGTACAAAATAAAGAAGTACACATAGTATTTGGGCTGTATATTGCCCCTTGGGTAATTAAATGATTGTTCATATGCTGTATTTTCAGAAAGCAGCTCCAGGCAAAAAGAAAAATCATTCAGTTGTTGCTTCTGAAAAAAAAAACACTGCAAACACTGCAGCTGTCAAAGTGTGCACCAGTTTAAAAATGGCAGATTTTGAAACTTTTTATTTGCCTTTGAAGCCAGAATAAGCAGAATTTACAGAGTTCCTTGGCAAATCCTCTTGGCAGTTGTATTGGGCTCAGCAGCCTTTCTGCTGCACTGAATGGGCCATGTGTAATTAGAATTTAATTAATAAATTGCCACACAATTGTGGGCTAAGGAGCAAGGATTTTCCAGGATTAGATAGACACTAATTTTATATCGCTGCTGTCAGTTTTTGGCACAGTTCTAGTTCAAATAGTGATACCTTATCCCAAGGACTCCTCGCACTAACCCTCTCTACAACATTCATCTTCATATTAACCCTCCTCCCCCCATTTTCCCATAAATCTAATCACCACACTAACCTTCCCTGTATCCTTAACACTTACACACATCCCCCCTATAACCATTACATTGCTTCTCATACTAATCCTTCAAGCAACCATAACACTATCTTATGATAACTCAAAAAATTAACCCTAACACTGGCTGTCCCTGTAAATCAAATCCACACTAACCTTCCCTTATGTAAACTTTACTCTTTCTCACCTGTCCTGTGCTAGAAACCTTGCTAAGGTTCCAGTGGTAGCATCTACTGATTTCTGGAAAAGTGGGGTAACAGCTACCACTGAGAGAAGATGACAGAGAGAGAAAGACTATGCCAGTACACTGTTTAAAAGGAAGATTTCTTCAACCATTCTCACACTAAGCTTATTGTTTCATAATTGAATTAAATTACATCTTGCATTAATCTAGTGTAGGTTATTACATGAAAGGTCTGTCTGCCATAGCCTGGCCACTATAGCTACTTCAAAAGAGTAGGAGAAAATATACTACTTGTAAAGACATAAAAAGAACATAATCTGCTGATTTCCTTTATTACCTCAGTATACACGCGCAGGCAATAAAATTATCAATTAAGATTAATGTTGGATTCACATCCTAAAATTCACTTGTGCCCAGACTATGGACATTAAAGTTTTTACATATGCTTAACAAGCAGTAAAATATATTTAAAACAAGCAATCACTTACATCTCTAGCTTGGTGGTGTCAAGTCATTCATCCTCAGAAACACAACAGAAACTCTAAAGTTGGGTGTTAGTCAGTTTCTGGGACTATTCACACCACTGCTCTGCAGTAACACACACCTTAACCCCTTCATGACTGAGGCCCTTTTTTCAATTTTTGCACCCATGTTATATTCCACATTTTAGGCCTGAAAATGACATAAAACCCCCCAACATTATATATTTTCTGAATGCCAAGACCCTATAGAATAAAATAGTGGTAGTTGAAAATTTTTATGTTGCGCAATATTAGCGCAACTCCTTATTAAACCCCAAAATTTAGTGACAAATTTAATTTAATGCCCCAAAACACAACAAATTACCCATTTTTTTTAATGAAATATAAAAGATGAGGTTACAACGAGTAAAACGATACCCAACATGCCCAGTTTACAGATTGCGTGCGACCGGGAAACGGCGAAAAACTGCAGTACCCCAAAAAGTCAATAAAAGACGCTTTAAAAGCCCCCACAGGTCATCAATTTAGAGATACAACAAAATACTGGCCCTAGAATTATTGCTCTCACTCCGGCGTGCGCGGCGATACCCAACATGTGTAGCGCGTT
>NW_017306296.1:879837-884957 GCF_000935625.1 Nanorana parkeri | reverse complement strand
GGGCGGCCCCTTCTTCAGGACGCAGAAGCGATCTGGCGACAGGTAAGTCGCCAGGATCGCTTCTGTTGTAAAGCCGACAGTCGGCTCTACAAGTTTAAACAGACTCCCGGCGGCAAAAGTCGCCGGGAGTCTGTTTAAACAGCCCCGATGCTGGCGACGTACACTGTACGTCGTCAGTCACGAAGGGGTTAAAAGTAACTTATCAGACTAGACACATGAAAGCTGTCAATACTGACTTATTTTTGAAGGTGCAAACGACATGGTTTTGATCTTTATTCTTGCTTAATTACTTAGTCACTTCCTTGGGAAGGAGTATGTGTTCTGACACCCGATATGCACATGATTGTTTCAGATCAGTGATTCACTAAGCCTATAAGGATCAACTTCAGAGCTTGGCCCTTTGAAAACAAGTTAATAATAATAGCTAACATATTTCCATCATGGCCGGTTTTCTTTGTATCAGTATATTATTTGTTTGTTGAATGCATTAATAGTCTCTTTGTAGTGCAGATACCTCTCTAATGTATGCCAGTTAAGTAAACAGTAGGGTCATTGTATTCTTATTATTTTACTGCAGCTCTGAAGTGAAAGGCTGTTCCAGGAGACCTGAAGGTTGGGATGGAGGAGGGCTTTTAAAAAGGTATTTGATATTCTCTCAGATTTATTTCAGTACAAAATCCTCACCAGTAAGTACAACATTTATTCAATTGAACACCCATATACAATACAGTACTGTGCAAAAAGTTTAGGCACGTTTGAAAAATGCTGTAAAAAAAACAATAAAAAAAGTTAATTAACAACTTACAAAGTGCACGAACCCCAAAAAATGAAAACTGTTACCCCATCTTTAAAACTGCATCAATTCTTCCAGTTAGGGCTCATTTATATGAGGTGCCTTGAGCTGCGTTGATCTGAGTTAATCACAATCAGCACAAGGCCATAACAAAAACAACTGCTGTTTGTGCCTTGTTCACACCAAACTAGTGCAATGATGTTCATTGAGGAAAAATGTAGGATTGCTGCAGTTTTATACAGTGGAATGCATAAAAATGTGTTACAACATGCTATTGTGTATGGTATGCAGTTGAATATGGGTTTTTTAAACAAGAAGAAGCAAGTACTGTGCAATGCACACATTAGCATGTGCGATATGCATACTGTATCGCATACCTGCTGGTGTGACTAAGATTTTTCAGGTATGTGGTCCAGAGTTTGAACAAGCGCTGATGATCAACAACATAGCATGCATGTTAAAATCTAATCAATAAAAAAGAGTCTGTAGGAGGAATATAACTGGGTGAAGAAAAGCAATGCTCTACTAACATGTTGTTAAGGTCGCCAAAAAATCTTACACAGTGGCACACAGGGTGGTCATACTGCATCAAAGAGGTATCTTACAGACAACATATTCAAGGAAGGATTGTGTGTTTCCAATTCCAAGCTGTCCAAGCTCCGCTGCAGAAACACAATGAAACAGGCAATGTTATGGACTGAAAATGCAGTGGTCTGCCAAGGAAACAGTGCAGCGGATGAAAGACACATCATGCTGACTTCCCTTTGCAATCGGATGATGTCCAGTGGCACCGTCAGCTCAGACCTTGCAGAAACCAATGCAACCTTGTTACACCCATCTACAGTCTGGAGAAGCCTGGTCAGAAGTGGTCTTCATTGAAGACTTGCAGCTTAAAAGCCATACCTCTGATGTGGAATCAAGTCCAAGTGACCTGCAGATGTCTGCAGATGATGTGCAGAAAAATGGCAGAAGATGCTCTGGACCGATAAGTCCAAATGTTAATTATCTAGCTGTAGTGGAAGGCAGTTTGTTTGCTGTAGACCTGGAGAGCTGTACAAGGATGAGTGTCTGCAGGCAACAGTGAAGCATGGTGGAGGTTCCTTGCAGGTGTGGGGCTGCAATTGTGCACATGGAGTTTGGGATATCCTCAGAATTAATGATCTCCTCAATGCTGAAATGTACAGGCAGATACTTATTCATCATGTAATACCATTAGGGAAGCATCTGATAAGGCCCAAAATGCATTCTGCATAAAGAATGAAACGCAAAGCAGTCCTGGAAGAGATTGTATGGCCCCCAATGAGCAAAAATCTCAGCATAATTGGAGTTGATTTACTAACAGAGTAAAGCATGATAACTTTGCAAGTAAAGGGAAGGCAGAACTGTGCTAACTTTTATCATCCATTTAGCTGCAAGCAAAAATCCTGTCATTTTATGAATTTCCTTGCACATGATTAGGTATTCTTTCAAAGTGAATTTTCACTACATTTACCAAGTTAAGTGAAAATTCCCTTGCAAAGTGAACATGCTCTAATCCTTTAGTATATCAACTCGATTGTGTCTGTCTGCCAAGACACAGAAGAAAATCCACAGAAGAACTATTTATTAATCTCCTAGATGTTTGGAGTAACCTACCTGCCGAGTTCCTATAAAACAGTGTAACAAGTGTACAAGTGTACCTAAGAGAACTGATGATGTTTTAAAGGCAACGGTTGTACACACCGAGTAATGGCTCTATTTAGGTTTTTTCTGTTTATGCCCTTTGTAGAGTGTTAATTGATAAATAAAAACTATTCATTCCATTATTTTTGAAAGCATGCCCACTTTACAGCATTTTGTCACAAGTGTTTAAAACATTTGGACAGTACTGTATGTTAAAATGATTTTAGTATTATCTGGATATTACATTTGTTATTTTTTCTTTGCTTTGACAGTTCGGTCCCTTTAAATCATTTTAAAACAAGTGTATGTCTTTTATTAGAGTAAAAAATACATGGATTTACTCGTGATAATCATAAGCCCCCTCTTCAACTTTACATTCTATTTCCATGATTTTTGGTGCCTTTTATGTTCTAGAAATAGTAGGAGATATATTAATCAAAAGGAAAGAGCTTACATTTCTATGTTTGAAACCATTTCAAAAGCCAAAACTGAGAAAAACATATAAACCTGCACTACCGTTAGATGTGAAATGGAAAAGGGCATTTTCTGCATTTATTTTGTATACCACTTCACATCAAGCCACACTGAGCTGCAAGGGATTATGGGACCTTAATAAACCATTCTGCCAATAAAATGTAATAGACTGGTGACTCAGCCCTGTTCTGCACATCTGCGATATAAACAAATTGTGAAAGATATCTCCGTATCAATCCGCTAGACAAAAGCACTGTCAACTGTAATGAAAAACATTATCAAATACACCTCTCACCTCCAGTCATAGCTCAGAATAGACGATCTTTGGTGGGGATTTTATTTTATTTTATTTTTAACCTGTGATTTAGAGTATTTGATTTAACATGTAGTAACAACTGTGGGCATGCAATAAAACCCTTTTTTTTTTACATCATTCATTAAGGGACACAGCACTGTGGATTCTGTAACCTGGAGGAATGCACAGGGGCTGATTTATAAATCTTCTGCCCAGCATGTAGCTGGGTCAATGCTGTTCGCACAGCACTCCTGACACTAGATGGAGTCAAGGAGCATAGGAATTCCTATTCTCCTCAGCGCCATCTTGTGGCGAGCTCCCTCTAAATGGGTGAGCTCACTCTAGCAGTTATACCACCATATCTGATGGACAACATAGCTGAACTGGAAAGAGAGCTGAATTGGATCATTTTTCCAAATCAGCTATGTTGTCCGAGATCGTTCACTTCTCCTGCCTTCTCCAAACCCTTCACCCTTTTGTGGATAACCTTCTTAGTGTTATTTTCCATCTCCAAGTTTTTAAGACTCCCAGTTTTGAGTATCCCACATGGTATAGGATCTACAGAAAATTAAAATTTTTGGTTCTCATCATAAAATCAATTTTTTTGCAGCCCCCATCCATTTTTGGTTGGCCTATTGTCACAGTTGCATGGTTAAGAGAAGGCTGTTATCTTCCTCTACTCTTATTGATTTGCTTTACAACTTAGCTATACAGAAAGGGGTATAGCCACTAAAGATACCTGGCCCCTTTTAATTTTACACACAATGCAGACCTCATGTAAATGGTGGTAGACCCACAGGCTTCAGAATCTACTATTCTGTATCCTTCAATTACCACAGAAGAAAAGGATTATACAGTGAAAACAAAAAAAATAATCTATTTTTACATGGGCGTAGGGTTACAACCTGCCTCCCACAATGAAAATGAATTGATGAGCTGTTTTCATTTTTCTTTTTCTTTGTACCAACATCTTTGCACTTCCATAAAGTTAGCTCGTTAAACGGGGGCACTGCTTCTACAGTTCCTCATTTTAAAGCATTATCCAGCGCTTTAATTAGTTCAGCGTGCATCTTTATTAAAAAGTCTGGTAATGACTTTGTTATATTTCTACGCATTTCATCGCAGCTAATTATTTCAACATTTTAAAAGTCACTTGAACAAAGTTGATTAATGCACGCCAACTAAACTTCACAGTGAAGGTGTTTGAAGTGTTTGATTATGAAGGCAGCAACATAACATGGATACAGAGTATCATCATTTTATGGAGCTACATTATAGTGGAAACTGTGCTGAAAATGAAAACATCTTATTATAAGTAAAGTGGATATAAACTTGAGCTCTATTGTAAAAAATACTCAATGCTGAAATGTACAGGCAGATACTTATTCATCATGTAATACCATTAGGGAAGCATCTGATAAGGCCCAAAATGCATTCTGCATAAAGAATGAAACGCAAAGCAGTCCTGGAAAAGAAGTATCATCATTTTATGGAGCTACATTATAGTGGAAACTGTGCTGAAAATGAAAACATCTTATTATAAGTAAAGTGGATATAAACTTGAGCTCTATTGTAAAAAATACTATAATATTGTTTGTAGTACAGCGACAGTAGCTGTAGTTAAGCTTTAAAAGAGAATTATGGGGTAAGTGCTTTTCCCCATAGTTTTCTTAAGGGTCATGGGAGAACATATACTAATGTCCTCCAATGACCCAAAGCTCAGTATATCGCGGGCTATTGCCTGCGATATACTGAGGGTGCCGCAGCCGGGATGTATCCCAACAATACTGTCAAGATCCACCCAGCTGCATGAGTGACAGCTGGCTCTGCCTATCTAGAAGCAGAGCCAGCTTTGCCTGCCCCCTCCACCGTTTGTTCCTCCATTCAGCATTGAGG
>NW_017306296.1:842208-878381 GCF_000935625.1 Nanorana parkeri | reverse complement strand
GGGGGGGTGGGGGGGGGGGGGGCCCTGTCAGTCACAGCTCTCTGTAGGGAGACAATCGGGAAGTGAGCGGATCGGCTGCATGTTTCTGCTTACTTCGCGATCAATAGAGCCGACCTGCGAGAGCTTATTTGTCACAGGTCGGCTCGAACTATAAGGATGAGTGGAAATCCCTCACCTCATAGTTCTCCTTTAAGTTTAAATCAGCTGAATACATTCAAGGTACATCAAAACATAAAGGTGTGCAAAGGAGGACACAGTGAATGTGACATTCACCAAACATGCGCAGAAAGTAAATGAATAGCTGCACTAACCAAACAAAGCACTAGGAAGATACACCTGCAGTGGATGTTTGGTGAATGTCACATTTATTGCTTTATAAATATAGAGTTCTTTCAAAAAGCAGCTGTAGCTTGATCAGAAAACCCTGTCCTTGGCAGCATGCTGTAGAGAAGGACCCTTGTGTGGAAACAGTGTCTCCAGGGGTCAAACACACCCCTTGATGAGTCAGACCTATAGCTCTGCAATCCACAAATCACATGTTTCCTGCTGATTGGAGAGCTCTAGCTCTGAGTCAGCAGGAGACATGTTGAACCTCTGCAGAGAGACCACTGCCTCAACACAGAAAGCAAAGGTCATTCTCTGCAGCTACCTGGTCGGGGTCAGGCTTTTCTACTCAGGATGTGGTTGCTTTCTATAGAAAATAATTGTAAGCCTTTGTAGACTTTGTTTTGCTGCACCTCAGATGTATTTAGCTGATTAAACCTACAAGTTCAGTTGGGCTTTAACTAGCCTTTAGATCATTATATGTAAATATGTTATTAGACTTCTGCTGCCTCAGATTATTGACATTTTGTTGCTGCATTTCATAGTACTGATAAGCAGTCTGCCACATGGAGATGTACATAAAAAAATTCTACATTAAGCCTTCTTTTAATGTGATTGCCAGCCATCATTTGTTACATCTGAGGTCATCTTAACCAAAAATCAATAATAGAATGTGGTCCTAAATTAAATTCTTGCACTGTTTGTTGCCTCTGGCATTAGCAAAAAGGATAATATCAATCCTTATTGTTATTGTCAGTTAATGTGGAATGCCAACCTTTGATGGTTAGGAATATATAACACCAGGCTCTGTCATCAAAGGACACAGGCTTCTTAAAGATTGCTGCCAAAATCGTGGAGATGGACTTTTCAGTCTTAGTTCTTGCTAATCCTAGTTCCCCAGGTGCCCATTCACAGGTTAACTCATGAGCTAAAGGCTTCTGTGTATCATAAGCCAGTGTAGCTGCTGCTAACACTTCAAAGTCACTGGGCAACATGCATTGACAAATAGAAATATATTCTTATTAGGGTCTTGCAAAAGCTGAAGTATAAGGTGACTGTTTTAGTTGCACTTCCCTTAAAGTGAACTTGTAGTGTGTTTCAGCTATAGACAATACTGCCTTTACATGCTCTAATGTCAATGCTACCTGCTAAAAGCAAGAAAAAGACGATGCCATTGTGCCACCAACCAAAAATAAAAATCCCACCATATGTTGGGCAATGTAACATTACATATGTCACTCGCCAATCAGTAGTGACTACAACAAATGGGAAAGGTGAAGTATTCTTCTCTATGGAAAGTTGAGACAAGCATGTAATCTGAGAGTTGATTTTCTCAGCAGAATGGTACTCCTGTAAAACTGCTCTTCTGTCTTTGAATCTCCAGTCAGCTAATTTAAAGATTAGGTTGAGACTGGGTCTAGATTGTGTGTTGGAAATGGAAAAGAGGTAAATTACATTGATCTCTATGCTCCAAATCTAGAGACCCGCATCATCAACTGTGTTGGGCATACCATTGGTGCCCATTGTGCAGCTCTATTGGTAACAAGACGTGTTCGGGGACTCAGGGGACCATTTTTATAACATGTGAATCAGATAGGTGCTGGGACCCCTCCCACTGCCATGTACACATAAACAACACTCACACCTAGCTATTTGCCAGATGTTTTTACTTGGCCAGTAGTTTAATCAAGGGCCTACAAATTGGTTCTTCACAGGGACACCTTAATGACTCTGTCCATCATTGATCTTCAAAGTTGTAGTTTATAGGACCTGTGCTTCCCTGCCTGTAGTTCTGACAACCTCATAGGTAGTTCTTGGGCCCTTTATATGAGAATGCCTATCTTTAAATAATTCAGCCAGGTGAATATCAGTACAGTTTCATTCAATTTGTTTTACAACAGCCCAAAAGTGGTATTGGGTTCATGTGCAGTGAGAGTTTTATTGCATGTTTAGATCTGTAAAAATATTCCAGTAGGTAGAGATTCTAATAACTAAAACATGTAAATATGACAAATCCACCTTGGTCATACACATATATTACACATAAATATATTTTGTATTTGAACAACAGTGATCTTTCAAGAACTTTAAATGCACACAGGAGTATCCAACATGATCCTGAGCAGACATGTAGGCCATCTAAAATGTAATTATTTTCTTGGAGAAATGAAAGCTGTCAGATGAAAGTCCAATTTATTACATCGATGTCAGTTTTGATACTTACTTTTTTTAAGGATTTCCTTACATTCTGGGTCAATGGGCGGTGCATTAGGTTTAGCTAAAGCATTGGACAGGACTTCTACGATACATCGTGTTACCTAAAGGGACAGAAAGAAACAGTTCAAGAACAATAATGAGTAGACATTCAGGTACATTTCATAAACAAAGAATCTGCACATAATTATTGTTTTAAATAACATCAGTGCCAATTGCAAGAAAAAAAAACCAAGGGGAAAATGAAGTAATTTATAACAGCCCATAATAAATCATAATCATTAGTCTACCCAAACACAGTAAACTGTGAGATTGGGTACACGGTGATGTTTTTTCTCCAACTTTCAGCATCACTGATATTTTCCCGTGTTTGGCACAAAGCTATGTGTTCAGACACCGATTGTTGTATTATGAACAAAGCTTTCAATGCCCATGGACTGCAATCCACCGAGTCAGGAGGAAGATCAGCCATGTGCTGGCTCCCCAGTCCGGATATTTATACTATAGAAGCCATATTGGGATAACATCTACTTGATATTTGTTATTAAAAATGCACATGCTTAACTGAGGAACAATAAATACTGTATATTTTTCATCTTATTTAGATGTATAGGTTTTATCTTTATCTGACATCAGCTTAAATGCCTCTTTTAACTGCCTCACCTCCCATACTGGGGGGCACAAGCATGATGGGCACTTGATGTGTATCAAATAAAAATATAGTGGGTCTATGGTGAAAAGGATTTATGATGTGTGTGCCAGAAACTGGAAAATTGCAAATTGCAATTGGTCACAAGAATGGGGCAGTTTTTGTTCCCTATAAACTAATAGTAACATAGTAGATAAGACTAAAAAAGACAAGGGTCAATCCCGTACCTTCACTACACTACAGCATAGATATATATCACAGGTCTCGGCCTGGTCTGACCATCTGCACACCAGTACTTTTTGTTAACATGTCTACCGAAACACTTACATTCTTTAATGTTCACCGCTGCAGCTCCAGGTCCCACAGCATAGGGTACAGAATTGTGCCTCCTGTGCACATCGCACTACTCACAGCGCAGGCTCAAGCTGCAGTCAATCACTCACTTGGAGGAGAGAGGAGGGGAAAAGGGGAGGGGCTTGGGCAGGAACTGTCTGCACAGTAGAGAATCCTGTGTATCGGCAGCCAGGAGCGTGCAAGCAAAGGTGGCTCCATGTCACCCTGTAAGGTCATGTTGCCACCTGATAACAGGACCCAGGAAAAGCGGCATATATAGATGAAGAATTAAAAGCAAAGTAATGCTTAGAAAGGAAAACTGACACGCACAAATGGTAGGTGCTGAGGTCTGGAGCACTATATGATTTTTTTTTAACAGGGTATAATATCACTTTAGGGTAAAAATCGCCTAGGCTTTAGTACTACTTTAAGCTCAAGGTGTACTGGAAAAGTGGAGATGTGTATATGAATTCAGCTCCCCTAGTGTTGGTTTTAACATCAGGTCATTTATGCATTTTTAATGCTCAGTTCAAATTGTCCATGTTTGTGACAGAGCTCTTACAGTAGTTATGTTTAGCCTGCAGAGAGCTGTAAGAACCTTGAAGTGTAATATGCCTGAGGAAGCTTTTAGCTTCATAGTTCTGACACCCAAACATTCCACAATGCAATGTACTTTTTCACTCTGGAACAATGAAAAATCGTGAACGTTCTGACTTTGAAGCTTGATTTTCATAAAGGGCACACCTTTCTAGTGCCAAGAGCCATTCACCTATGACTACTGCACAAGAAAAATGGCATATTGGAGACATGTGCAGTTAATGTTTAGTGCGTGCTTTTAAGTTCTTGCATCAGTTCATCACTTCTATGAAATGATTTCATGTAGTGATCTGTAAGCCAATCTATACCCCCTGCAATAAATAATAACTAAATTAGGATTCACATCAGAGCTGTATTGTTTATACATCCACTCAGTATATGGCTTTGTGCATAACTCTTCTGTGGTTTATTATCCTTAGCAGGAAACTTCCTGGACTGTGAACATGACAGGAGGGTAGCAATATGCTGTGTGCCCCTGGTAGACTAGGGAAAGAACAGGAGGGCAGCAATATACTATGTGTCTCTGGTAGACTATGGTCAGAACAGGAGGGCAGCAATATGCTGTGTGTCTCTGGTAGACTAGGGAAAGAACAGGAGGGCAGCTACACACTATCTGCCCCTAGTGGATTATGAACAGAACAAAGTGTCAGCTGTGTGTGTTCCCCTGGTGGACTACGGACAGAACGCAAGGGCATCTACACACTGTGTGGCCCTCGTGGTCTATGGAAAGAACAGGAGGGTAGGGGCACACTATGTGCCCCTAGTGGACTATTGAAATAACAGAAGGACATCTACATGCTGTGTGCCCCTGGTGAAATATGGACAGAAGAGATTGGCAGCTACAAACTGTGTGCTCCTGGTTGACTATGGAAATAACAGAAGGTCATCTACATGCTGTGTGCTCCTGGTGGACTATGGACAGAAGAGATGGGCAGCTACACAATGTGTGCTCCTGGTGGACTATTGACAAAACAGGAGTGCAGCTACACACTGTGTGCTCCTGGTGAACTAGGGAACTAACAGAAGGGCATCTACATGCTGTGTGACCCTGGTGGAATATGGACAGAAGAGATAAGCAGCTACAAACTGTGTGCTCCTGGTAGACTATGGAAATAACAGAAAGTCATCTACGTGCTGTGTGCCCTGGTGGACTATGGATAGATGAGATGGGCAGCTACACACTGTGTGCCCCTGGTGGACTATGGAATAACAGAAGGTCGTCTACATGTTGTGTGCCCCTGGTGGACTATGGATAGAAGAGATGGGCAGCTACACACTGTGTGCCCTGGTGGACTATGGAATAACAGAAGGACGTCTACATGCTGTGTGCCCCTGGTGGACTATGGATAGAAGAGATGGGCAGCTACACGCTGTGTGCCCCTGGTGGACTATGGATAGAAGAGATGGGCAACTACATACTGTGTCCCTAGTGTTGGTTTTAACATCAGGTCATTTATGCATTTTTAATGCTCAGTTCAAATTGTCCATGTTTGTGACAGAGCTCTTACAGTAGTTATGTTTAGCCTGCAGAGAGCTGTAAGAACCTTGAAGTGTAATATGCCTGAGGAAGCTTTTAGCTTCATAGTTCTGACACCCAAACATTCCACAATGCAATGTACTTTTTCACTCTGGAACAATGAAAAATCGTGAACGTTCTGACTTTGAAGCTTGATTTTCATAAAGGGCACACCTTTCTAGTGCCAAGAGCCATTCACCTATGACTACTGCACAAGAAAAATGGCATATTGGAGACATGTGCAGTTAATGTTTAGTGCGTGCTTTTAAGTTCTTGCATCAGTTCATCACTTCTATGAAATGATTTCATGTAGTGATCTGTAAGCCAATCTATACCCCCTGCAATAAATAATAACTAAATTAGGATTCACATCAGAGCTGTATTGTTTATACATCCACTCAGTATATGGCTTTGTGCATAACTCTTCTGTGGTTTATTATCCTTAGCAGGAAACTTCCTGGACTGTGAACATGACAGGAGGGTAGCAATATGCTGTGTGCCCCTGGTAGACTAGGGAAAGAACAGGAGGGCAGCAATATACTATGTGTCTCTGGTAGACTATGGTCAGAACAGGAGGGCAGCAATATGCTGTGTGTCTCTGGTAGACTAGGGAAAGAACAGGAGGGCAGCTACACACTATCTGCCCCTAGTGGATTATGAACAGAACAAAGTGTCAGCTGTGTGTGTTCCCCTGGTGGACTACGGACAGAACGCAAGGGCATCTACACACTGTGTGGCCCTCGTGGTCTATGGAAAGAACAGGAGGGTAGGGGCACACTATGTGCCCCTAGTGGACTATTGAAATAACAGAAGGACATCTACATGCTGTGTGCCCCTGGTGAAATATGGACAGAAGAGATTGGCAGCTACAAACTGTGTGCTCCTGGTTGACTATGGAAATAACAGAAGGTCATCTACATGCTGTGTGCTCCTGGTGGACTATGGACAGAAGAGATGGGCAGCTACACAATGTGTGCTCCTGGTGGACTATTGACAAAACAGGAGGGCAGCTACACACTGTGTGCTCCTGGTGAACTAGGGAACTAACAGAAGGGCATCTACATGCTGTGTGACCCTGGTGGAATATGGACAGAAGAGATAAGCAGCTACAAACTGTGTGCTCCTGGTAGACTATGGAAATAACAGAAAGTCATCTACGTGCTGTGTGCCCTGGTGGACTATGGATAGATGAGATGGGCAGCTACACACTGTGTGCCCCTGGTGGACTATGGAATAACAGAAGGTCGTCTACATGCTGTGTGCCCCTGGTGGACTATGGATAGAAGAGATGGGCAGCTACACACTGTGTGCCCTGGTGGACTATGGAATAACAGAAGGACGTCTACATGCTGTGTGCCCCTGGTGGACTATGGATAGAAGAGATGGGCAGCTACACGCTGTGTGCCCCTGGTGGACTATGGATAGAAGAGATGGGCAACTACATACTGTGTGCCCCTGGTGAACTATGGACACAACAGGAGGGCAGCAACAAACTGCGTGCCCTTGGTGGACTATGGATAGAAGAGATGGGCAGCTACACACTGTGTGCCCCTGGTGGACTATGGAATAACAGAAGGTTGTCTACATGCTGTGTGCCCCTGGTGGACTATGTATAGAAGAGATGGGCAGCTACACACTGTGTGCTCCTGTTGGACTATGGACACAACTGAAGGGCAGCCACAAACCGCGTGCCCTGATAGCTAAAAATGTTTTAACTTTGAGCCTAACTTGCTATTTTAGCTGGAAATCCATTGCATTTGGGAAGATGAAGCAAATGCTACACTAAGTCTCTGGTGTAACACTGGAGAACGCAGTTATACCACTTATATTAATTTCTCATCTCTCATACTCTGACACATTACAGATTTCATGCATTTCTGTCTCAGTTTTATACTTTTAATTAAAATACAATTTTCCATGCTGATTTCCAGATATGAACATCTGCCATCTGGAGAGGAATATACATTTAAATTATTGTCAGTTCTATTAACCCCATACCACTACAACACTACATTCATTCTAAAAGAAAAGTATTTGTGGCTCATACCAAAAAAATAAATAGCTTAGCAGTAGTGGTGCAATTTAAACAATTCAATACCCCAGAAAACTGACAGTGGTGACTAACATCTGTTTCAATGAACTATAACCTATTGCAAACATGCTTCAGCCCTGTGATCAATCTTCAAGATATTGCAGTAAAACAATAAAGACCAACCAGTTAAACTGTGCCCCAAATTTAGCCATGGTTCCTAACAATTATATCTCTGTGGTCTTAAAATTCTTACTGTTCGAACAAACTAGAGCCTAATGAGAAATTGATATCTCCTTCATTCTAAGCCAGCAATGAGACCTAACATAACACATGGATAAGCACAATGATTCTACTGCACAATAGTCATGTCTGAAACTATATCCTCTCCTAACTGCTATGTATATGTGGATAAAATGTACCATGATCTCTCCATGTCAACCAACGTTGGGCAGTGGATCTACCATGGAAAGAGGAAACCCGGTAAGAGAAGCACAAGGTATAATTACAGTATAATCAGTTATCACTTCATTTTTTGTTTTAGGAACCTTATAGGTTTCTAAAGGGGAATCATACAATCATTGCTGTAAACATGCACCCCAGAAATCACTTATAATGCTATTAGAGAAGTATGGTGGCGTAGTGGTAAGCATTCTTGCTCTGCAGTACTAGTGTCCTGAATTTAATTCCTGATACTTACACTATCATAGTCATGGTGTTTGCCAGTCCTCACTGTGTTGTATGTGTTGTTCACTGGTTTTCTGCTATAACCAATTAACATACTGAAATTAACTTACCTGAAATTCTACCCAGAACATACCGTGTATGTGGTAGGCTATAGGCACTTTGGTTGGGTGATATGCTGACAAGAACATTTATAAATCAAGTGAATAGAATCACTTTGTCAGACAACCTGTGAAATACAAAGATGTGCTTGCTTTACTACTTCATGCCAGCAACCAATCAGAAATAGAAGGCAAGAGTACAGAGGCGCACCGGCATAGTGTAGAACCGAAGGGCTTCTGTAATTTTGTCTTTTAGATCTTGAGAGTGCCCTCCCTCTATGTTATTTAGGAGTTGCAAGGTTGGATGTTGTGGCATTATTAGGCTAACCCTGTGGCAACATTTTTATTTTCCTGCACAGCTGGACACACAATATACAGCTTGGAACGGACTATTTGTAATTTATATTACTACCTATGCATTACTTGGTATCCGTATTTGTGGAGTTTCTATTTTGTTTACCATTCAGAAATAAGTTGTCTTTAGTTTTCTGAAGCTGATAAAGGTTGATTTCAGATATTTAAACTGTAAAATACTGTAAACCTCTTGTTACGTTAAAATTCCCTCTCTCCGTGCCAAGCAGACCTAATCCCGAAGCCCTTCACCATCATTATTATTATTATACAGGATTTATATAGTGCCAACAGTTTGTGCAGCTCTTTACAATATAAGGAGGGCATTACATTTACAATACAAGACCAGGAGGGGGCGTGGCCGCGATGTGAGCCTGAGTGCACGTGTCCTGTGAAGCTCCGTTGCCTCCGCTCGTGACATCCTGTTCTTCTCCTGCCTACCGCTCTATCTGGCAGCACCTGACCCTCTCTCCTGTGCGGGACTTACCGGGGAGCAGATCTATGTCCGCCAAGTCCCGCAGACGTGCCGCTTCACAAAGGAAATCCACCCGGAACGCAAAGGGTAAGGGGAAGGCCGGCGCCATCTTGGATTCCCCTGTGCTCGTTCCTGGGCCTCTCCTGCCGCTGCTGGACATGTAGGGAGCCGGCGTGGAGGGGGTGAGTGGTGAGCAGTCCTGGATCTCTAACTCGGGGGGCACATCCACTGACTCTCATTGGTCGCACCAATCTCATCAAAATGAAGGTGCTCCCTGTTTTGCTGTATTTCTTGCGCAATACCCCTACAGGTATCCCTAATGCTTTTTTTAGGCAGATGCATGGTCTCTTCTCCACCTGTGTATAGAACTCCAGCACTCCACTTCCTTAGTATGTGTAGGTTGTACCTGTTAGTAACTAAGTATGCGCCCCTACTGTTGTAGGAGGAATGTTGTAATGGTTGTAATGTATTTGCATGCAAAAATTGAATAAACAGAATTTTTCAAAAAAAAACAAAACAATACAATGCTGTGGTGTCAGTTGCCCTGCCCATGAGAGTTTACCATCTAAAAGGGAGCGGCCAGTGATACCATAGGCAACTGACACCACAGCATTGTGTTTTCTTGAGCCATTGTCAGACATACCTAAGCGAAACAACCACCAAACCATTTCTACAACGGTAGATCTATTATAAAGGTTGGTTGTAAAACCAATACGTGGCCAGTGACTGGCTGCAGGGCCGTGTGGTGTGAATAATTGCTGAACTGTGGATGGTTTATGGCTGCAGTTTAAAAATGGTTTCTTGTTAATTAGAAGTCAGAACACATCTTCAATTGCCATTTTAGCTTGCTATTACAAATAAAGATTTTACATTTCTCACACAGTCTGTTAATGTGTACAGTATTGCACTGAAAAGATGAATTACATTTAGTCAGGTATGTCCCTTGATAATTTTTGCTCCATCCGCTATAAAATGCAATCCGAAAATAGGGTGAGGGTTCAATTGATTTTATTGTGGATTTGTTGCCACAGGCTGTTCAGTCATACACGTTAAGGGTCTGCTGCTAATAGAACTCCAGTTCCTTTTCTTCTACTGCAGGGGACTTCAGGTTTTGTACAGATACAATTATGTTCCTGTCAAGAGCAATTGATTTATAATTGGATGTGTAGATTGGATAATTTGGATGGTTAAATATGCCTGCCAGCAGATGGAAACACATATAACATACCCAGTGAGATTTTCTATTGTGGCAGGTTGAATGGCCATCACCTGGTTAAAAGACATTTGGATTTGCCTGTTGTTTTCATGTTCGCAAAATTACATTTTGGCACCCAATCCCGTGGTTTTTTTCTCAAAGTAACTTGAAATATGAAAATCAGCACAGAAGGGATAGTATGAAAGAAAAGAGCTTCACAACAAGCCCTCGCTGATCTCTGAAGTTACAGACACTCTGGAGTGACTAATGTCACAGCAAAAGCACTGAAATGATAGCTCCTCTGCCCTTATTTTCTCTTAGGCTACATTCAAATGAAGTGATGCCATGTTTGGTCATTTTTTGCTGTTTTTTTGTGGGTTTGTACATGCAATTTTTGTGTCTTTTTCACATGTTTTCCATTGAGTGTCTTTGTTTTAGCCAATGGAAACCTAGTTACTTACTAGGAGGAGGAGAGATTGTTATGTGTAAAATCACTAAACAAAATACACGTTATGTGCATTGTTTGGTGCCCCCATTTATGTCTATTGGGGCTCCTGTACTTTTTCTGAGCATTTAGGGACAGCGCATCGCTCAGACGTGAACAGGCACAAAAGAGTACCATGGAAATCTAAGCGTTGAGTGTTGAACTGCTTCTGGAAACATGTATCAACTCGCTCAGTTGTGATAAGAGGCTTACAGGAAAAAGATGGCAGTCTGTCATCCTTCTAATGTAAACAAACAGTAGGCGCTTGTAAGCTGTTAGAAACCAACTGAAACCCGACTTCAGAGTCTCCATTGTGATATTTTATGATCAAATTCTTCACAGTACCTGCAGCTGTAGAGGCCACTCAGGCCAGTGAGGACTTGTTTTAAAGATTCTACTGCTTGTTAGGCGGTATTAAACCATTTGCACTCAATCCAAAACTAGAAAAAAAAAGGTTGTGCATGGCGTTCTTCTTTAGGCACATTCTGGTCTTGCCTTCTTAGTCTACTTCCTTTGTGATTCCCAATAAATTCAGAGTATACTGTAATTATGAAAGGAGCAACACTTCTGGTGGCTTTTAATGAATTATAGGGTCAAAGTTTGAATGTTTGTACAGAGCAGATAATAGGGTAATTGTATCTGTTTGTGTTCTTATATATTAGGAAATACTTTGTAAAGTGTATCTCTCTTTCTCCCTTTCACTCTTTCTCTCTTTCACATTCTCCATCTTTTTTCTCTCACCTTCTCCCCTGTCTTTCTCTCTCTCTCTCTCTCTCTCACCTTCTCCTCCATCTGTCTCTCTCTCTCTCTCTCACCTACTCCCCTGTCTTTCTCTCTCACTTTATCTGTCTGTCTCTCTCTCTGTCTTCATCTGTCTTTCTCTCTGACCTTATTTCTTATTTGCCCATCTCTCTCAGTCTTTCTCTTTCTCTATTTGTATAGCTTTCTCTCTCTGACGCATACACCTACTCTCTCCTCCTCGTCTGTCTTTCTCTCTCTCTATGTACCCCTCCTTTTCTCTGTCCCTTTTTCCTCTCCCTTTTTACTTCCCCTCTCTCGCCTATTCTCTCTCTCTCTCTTTCATTCTCTATCTCTGTCTTTCTCTCTCTCTCTCTCTCTCTCTCCAGTGACTCATCCAGCCCCAGTGACTTCTGAACCTTAGGAAGACAGAATACAATTATATGACAGTAATTGGGTCCATTTGTCATCAACATTTTAATTAACTACAGCCTTAGATGTGTAAAGGAAACCTGTGCGCAGCGCGTACAGCAACCATACCATTATATACAATCCTCAATTATTTTCTCAAAGATTTCATTTTCCTTCCTGGGGATACATTTTCTTATCTTAATTTGAAACACAATACTGCGGCAAATCAAGAGAATTTCTGAGACTTTGAAATAACATGTATAAAAATGTGTGCTAATTCAGGAATGCTGTGAAAGAAGCGATGGTGGGGTACAAAGAGCAGAAACCTCTAGCAACCAGTCATAGTTCATGTTACTGTAATGTGAACATTGATTATGATGAGCTGTTAGTGAGTCACTGCACTTTACACATGACTCATTGCTTGATTAAATGAATCTGATTATGCGTTAGATTTGCATAACCGGTAGATACAAGCTGTTGTGTTAAGATGGTATTGAAATGTGTGCAAATAAAGAACTGTCCATTACTGGCTCTGCAGAGATTCCTATTTGGAACACATGCAAATGCACGTAAATGCGGCTAAACCTGCAGGTGCATCTAAACGCAGGAGAAAGTGATCTAGAAGCATCTAGCTCCTCAATCAGCAAAGTTCATGATCCCTGCTGATTGCAGAGCTCTGCTTCTGACTCAGAAGGGGAAAAGCTGAACCTTTGCAGAGAGACAACTGCTTCCACACAAAGATCAAGGATCCTTCTCTACAGCATGCTGGAAGGGGACAGGCTTTTCTGCTTAGGCTGTGTCTGCTAAAGATAAAGTACTGTAAGACTTTGAACACTTTTTGTTCTGATATACATGAAATATATTTAGCTGATGGAAACTAAAAATTCAGCTGGGTCTCAGGTGACAGGGTCAGTTGAAAAATAAAAACATCTGATCATTGGCCTAACGTTTATTTCATTGCATCTCAGAGGTTTTGTTTCTGTGTGATAACAGTAATAGCACAAACAAGCAATAAACTGTTGTGTTAGAAGTCTATTTAAGGTTCTACAAGGGAAAACAGAATTGACAATACTTCACTCTGACATGTATTGGACCACGTTCACTAAGCTACACAGCACATTAATTCATCTGACAGCCTGAGACCTAATTGAGGAGATGATTCAGGTAATAACAGGCAATATATTGTCAGTGTGTACTTAGGAGCCAAAATATTCCCATCCAAGGTTAGCTACACATCATGTGTATTACTGAGCTGTCCAAACAGTAATAACTTACAATAAGTCTCAATAGGATATTGCTCTGACTTGGCAGATAGGGAAACGTCAATTCACAAAGAAGGAAATTAACATTTCCGAGTTCTCACCAGCAGAGCTGTATTAACCATAAAGCCGGTGTTGGCCACGGACTATAGCAGTGGGGTAAGGCGGTGGGTGGCAGTGGCAAGCCTTAAAACTCACAACCGGTCATAGCCTTTCCTTTATATTGTTTCCTTCTTCTGACCACTATGTAGCTACATTCAGCAAGAGACTCACAGTATAAGGGGAAGGGGGGATGCTGAGTCAGAAAGCTCTTTGTAATTCAGATAATATCAAACCATGTCATCTTTATTTTGTTTGGTGGTCTTTAAAGTGCCCCCAACACCACATTCTGTCAGTAGTTTTTTTTTACTAAAACAAGAGCTTTACAAAGATCCACTTCATTCGGGTGTGCAAAGGACAGCAGGATGTCTAATTACAGTCTAATAATTCAACAAATGCTTATGAAACTGTGTGTGTTAACCTAAGTAGTGTTAACATGTGTTGTCATCCATTTCACACACTTTGCATTTATAAAAGACCACATTTTGAAGGGGGAAATACAGGTCAGTTCAACAAAAATGCGTAATGTGGGACTTTCTGCTAATGCACCTCAACACAACCCATTACTGCTGAAAGAATGAATTTTCTATTCTCCATGTATTATGCCTGTGTTGGGAAATTCGGCAAAATGCATCAGGAAATCTGCGGCGAGAACTAGTCCTCAGTCACACATTTCATATGCCTATAAAAAATGTATGCTTGTTATAAATAATATCTAAAGAAAAATAACCCTGCAGCCACATTGCAAAATTCAATAGGTTGTACTACTCCAATAAAGCTTTATGCATATTGTAGGTTCAAAACAATTACGTTAAAGGAGGAGTCCAGGCAAAACGTAACTCAGTAGTAACTATATACAGCCAAAAGCTGTGCAAACTAAACTTTGATTTTTAGATGCACTGTTTGGAAGAAAAGATAATGGTTCCATCAAGTTTTGGGATGACCACCAAAGAAGGGCACGTTGACCACCAATGTAATGGGGCACACTGAACACCACTGCAAGGTGCATACTGACCACCAATATAAGGGGGCACACTGACCACCAATGTAAGGGGAACACTGACCTTCAATGTAAGGGGCACGCTAGCCACCAATGCAAGGGTGCACACTGACCACAAATGTTAGGGGGCGCATTGACCACCAACATAAGGGAACACTTACTGCTGAACCCTGCAAATAGTGCTGTCTAATTACATAATCCTGACCCCTGTTACATAGACCTGACTGCTGCACTCTATACACTATATAACCCTGATCACTGACCTTAATATGCTATGTTGTATGCTACATACTCCTGACTAATACACTTTATATGCTACGTTGTGCCATACATAGTCCTGATCATTGTATTCTACAGTATATGCTATGTTGTATTTGACATAGTCCTGACCTGTCCACACTATGCACCATGTTGAAGCCATCATTAGGCACAGGGGCCAGAAAGTTCTGCTGAAATCGGAGGCTTCCCAGCCAGGCATGTGTTCAGCCTGAAGAACTTTACTTGTAATGAATTATTGCAATCTGCATATGGTTCTCTTATTTGGTAAAGGAACACTGTTGTAAGATAAATATGGAGGGTGCCATTGCTGCTCTCCTTCTGGCAATTCTATTTGTCTGTCTGTCTCTGGCTTTGCTAGATTGAGTAACTCACCTGAAACAAGCTTGCAGCAACCAACATTAGCCTGAACCAGATCTTCTGTTCTGCATACACGTTGCAGGTCAGTGACTCAGAAAGCACTGAACACAATAGATCAGAATATCAGCCAGGCAACTAACTTTTTTGGAAGGAGAGGCTGGTAATGGCAGCCTCTATATTTACTAAGTAATTAGATTTCCTTTAAATGATATAACTTATAGCTTAAACATTTCTATAAGCTAAACACTGACAAACTGCAAAGAAATGCATACTATATAAACTAAAACACTGTAGAACGTGTTAGCACCACATATGAATGAATACAATAAAACATGATTATATAGTAACAGCACAAGAAGCCTTAACTTTCCACAATGTCTCTCTTTTTCAGACAACAGCCGTGTTATTGGGATCTTTTCTCTCTAATATTTAGCTGCCTCCCCCTAAGCGTAACATCACAATATCAGCATGACAAATATATAGAAAAGTATGATTACATACCATTTCTTCCTGTCTGCTTCCTTTATCAAACGGGGCCGCATTAACTGTATTGGAAAAAAAAATCATTTGTTACACAGTATATATTATTGTAATAAAATTATATCAACATAATTTTTTAACACGTTATTTTTAATCTGAACCAGCGTTTGGGCAAGATCTGGATTTTAAAAACAAATCATAATAGCAAAAGTCCAGAGAAGTAATGTGTATGATGCCAGAGAAGGGTCTATCCTGTCTATAAAAAATATTATTATTATATCATTATACAGGATTTATATAATGTCAACAGTTTGCGCAGTGCTTTACAATATAAAGGAAGACATTACAGTTACAATACAATTCATGACAAGATGGTGAGGAGAGCCCTGCCAGTGAAGGCTTACAATCTAATAGGAAGGGGCAAGTGACACAAAAGGTGGTAGCCGGGATGGGGATGAGTTGTTTTAGAGAGTAATTGTTTATCAGTTAGGTGGAGGCTTTCCTGAAGAGATGAGTTTTCAGGGATCGCCTAAAGGCAGACAGAGTAGAAGATAGCCAGAGAAGTTGTGATAGAGAGTTCCAGAGGATGGGAGAGGCTCTTGAGAAGTCCTGGAGGAGAGCATAGGAGGAGGTGATGAGGGAGCTATAGAGCAGGAGATTTTGGGAGGAGCAGAGGGGACGGTTAGGGTAATACTTTGAGACAAGGTTGGAGATACATCCGGGGGCAGAGTTGTGGATGGCTTTGTAAGTGGTTGTTATGGAAGTGGAAGCCAGTGGAGTGGTTGGCAGAGTGGGGTTGCAGACACTTAGCGGTTGGTTAGGTGAATGAGTCTAGCAGCAGCATTCAAGATAGACTGAAGGGGGGATAGCTTGAGTAGAGGTAGGCCAATGAGGAGGTAGTTGCAATAGTCGATACGAGAGGTAACAAGTAAGTACCCTTTTGGTTTCATTATTATGGTTCATATATTTCATAATTATGGTTAATATGAATCCTCCTCAAGACTAACAATCAATTCAACTTTTTTTCAGTGGTGTTCAGTTTTCAGTTTGGCTGAAACTGTTCCCAAGGATAACCCCACATAGTCACCACATCCTAGGATAGTCACCACATCCTAGACATACAAGTAAACGCAGACAACCAATCTGTATTAGTTGTACTTACAGAATACCTGCCGGCTGCAGCAATTTAACACTTGTTTGCAGAAACATAAGCCCTACAATGTGTGAGAATCAACACTTCCAAGAGTGTCAGATTGGAAGACTTCAGTGGCATCTGTTGGATCATGTCTCCCCACTGTCCATTCTCTAGGTTCTGCTTTTTGCTTGTAAATATCTTTTGGGAAGCTATGAGTATTATCTGTGTTCCAGATTTCCCAGCTCTATGCTAGGTAGAAGTCTTTCCAGTCATTGCTATGAGCCGGGGCCAAGTGTGGGCAGTACAGCACCAAACCATCACTGCTGAATGCCTCACGGATCGTAGCAGATGAGAGATGTCTGCATACTCCAGTATAGTTGTTTGATGAAGAGAAAATATTGGGGTCATTTATTTTCTCCCGCCCCACATTTACTTCCTTCTCCTGTCACTCTGTTTGCTTCTTGGGAGAAAGAAAAGAGTTCCCTGTATCAGAGCTTACACAGTGCTCAGGACTCTCTCTCTGCCCCCGCCTCAGGACTCTCTCCCCCACCCCCATGTGACAGTGCTTGACCAATCACCAGGCAGTATCACTGACATGTCGGAGACAGGGGGTCAAATGGTCCTGCATACTGGGAAGCACTGGGTATTATCTCCTGGCAGCTGAACAGAGCAGTGGGAAGAAAAGGAAAGGTGAGTATAAAGCCCATGACACACTGCATACTAAGCGGCGCGCAGCAAAGGGAAGCTGCGGCATGTAGACCTACACCTGCAGTGTGTCTTGCAATTTTCAATTCGGCGCATCAGTTTGCAAGAGCTAGCATAGTTGAGCGTGCTGAGATGAAAAATTTTATCTTCAGCCAATCGGCTTGCGTGTATAAACCCACACGTCAGGATGCAAAGTCCATTGAGTTGTTAGGCGTGAGACGATTGGCTGAAGATGAAGTCTTTTATCTGGCTGGAGTCAGCTCTGCACCTCGCTTTGCTCTGCACTGCTTTGCATTGCTGCGCACTGCTTCGTGTGCAGTGTGTCACAGGCTTAAGCTGCTGGCAAGGGCAGAAATGAAGAGACCATGTTACATTGTCATGCAGGGGAACGAATAGGGTGCTTTAGGGTGTGTGGAAGGAAGGAGGTGGTTTTACTAAGAGGTACTGTATTTCATAGCTCACAACATTATGAGAGGAGAAATAGGGACACCTTTTAGAACAAAGTATTTAGGCAAAGGACACTCCCCGGTCACACCTCTAGTTTGCAGATCATGAAGAACGAATATGCAATATGCTAATATTTGGTTGAAAATGAGGGACAGTTGGGAACTGTGGATACTGGGATATATGAGGAGGACCAACATCGAAAAGAGGTACAACTGAAATGGAAAATGAAGACCAGCCACTCGGCCAGCTGTTTCTAAAGAAAAGAGGCAGCACTAAAAAAGAGTTATTTTGGCAAATGACATGAACTGAGATATTCAGCAAATTGCATAAGCTTGTATTATGCTCGGTGGTGATTAAGCTAATTTACAAAAGACAGATCCCCTTTAATATGAGCTCTGTTTCAAATGTTCAAATAAAAAGAAACTGCAAAAAAACAATATGATAATAATATCTCATAAAAGCAAGGACGCTTTGATGTCTTAGTAATATAAATGTTCTGCTGTGCATAGGACACAAATGGCTGCAGTAGAAGGATAGGAAAAAATCCCCTACGGTTTATTTAATCTGTTCATGTGTACACACAGCAACTGGCCAGCCGGTAATTATTCTTAGCACATCAAACAACATCTGTACATGTATCAGGGACTAGTTATCTAATTCTAATAAGTGCAGAGGCAACCATGTATTATACACTCCTTAGATCTAAATGATGTGAGGTTATCTTCAATTCTCTGTAGATTGCTCATGAGTCATGGTGGCTTTAAAAAATTAAATTATCCCTGAAAATCAGCCTTGACAGCAATCAGTAGGGCACGTGTCTGTATATCACATAAGAATATAAATCTAAAGCCAGTTTTTGATAGGATAGGAAAACGTTATGGTTACATTTGTGTTAACGTGAGTTAACACGTTTAAATTGCATCTCAACGCACTAAAGTTGCGCACCAGTGTTGCAGTGTGCCGCAATGTACCTGTAAGGGCAAGATGGAGGCTGCGCGCCAAAACCGGAAGTGACCGAAACCGGAAGTGGCCGAAAACCGTCGCACAAGAAGTGATGCAGCTAATTGGATCTAGCTCACTATATAGAGCGAATCTGCCCTTGCTCCTTTGCTGATGGTCTTTCTCAGCTAGTTGTTCCTGTTCCTGCTTTGCCTCCTGTGACCCAGCTTGTTTTTGGACCTTGCTATTTCGGATTGCCGCCTGCCCCTGATGTGACAGTACCATTGCGTATAGTGCTGTGTTGCCCTGCCCAAAAATGTTTTTTTGATATGTTAGGGTGCATTGGCATCACATTAATTTCAATGGACTGCCTCAACGCAAGGAACGTTAAAAGAGAACTATGGGGTAAGTGTTTTTCCCCATAGTTCTCTTAAGGGTCACTGTCAGAGACCTGCTGCTTCTGCGCATGCGCCAAGCCGCGGTTCCCGTAATGGGCCTGTGCGCATGCGCGCGCCAAGGGCTGTCCGCGGAAGAACGCTCTCCTAAAGGCTCACAGGAAGTGACACTCTCCAAAAGGCTCACAGGAAGTGATGCTATCCAAATCATTTCCTTCACTATTTAAACCCAGACTCCACACCTACTCATTGCTGGATTGTCTCTTCAACCGCCCTGACGTCTCCTGATCCTTGTTTCCAGTACCATTGATTATCGACCCGGATTGACTTTGACCTTGTTTGCCTGCAGCCTGCCTTTGACCTCGGAACGTTTGACCATTCTTGTTTGCCTATACCCTTGATTTCTTCACTGGACTGCCTACGCCTTCTCCTTTTGTACTTGCTCTGCCTGCTCGGTGTGACCTCGGCCTGTTGACCTCGGATATCAAGATTTACAAGACCCTGCCGCAAAACCAAGGAGTGGCCTGCACAGTGGAACCGCCTCTGGCCCTCCTGCCACTCACTGTCTATAAGGACTCTGTCCCCAATACCAGAGTCCCTAGGACACGAGCTGCAAGGGAAGCCTCCTCCTACATCCAGTCTCCGCACAGGTACGTGATAGTCATGGGAGGACGTATACTAGCGTCCTCCCGTGATCCAAAGCTCAGTATATCGCGAGCTATACCTCGCGGTATACTGAGACCGCCGCAGCCGGGACAATGCTGTCGAGATCCACCCAGCTGCATGAGTGACAGTTGGCTCTGCCTATCTAGAGGCAGAGCCAGCTGTACCCACCCCCTGACAGCCACGGTCCTGACTTCCATTGCCAGAATCATCATTGGATTTGTAGTTTCACCACAGCTGGAGGGCTGAAGTTTGGCTAGCCCTGGTCTAGGCTAAGATATCTGGCTAGCGGGAGCATGGTGTGAGTGTCAGTTCAGTAGTGAGTGAAGGGAGTCTATAGTTTTCAGTCAGACAGGCCTTGTCTGGTAGATCTATGGCTTCACCATATTCTGTTACAATTTCAGTTCTGCAGGCAGGATGTCACAAGGACACTGAATTTCTGGCAGGATAAACAGGTCCTCTTTTGTACTTAGAGAACATGCAAATATGCTGAAAGAAATAAAACTAATGCAGCCACACATCTAAAGTTGCAATATATAATATGTTTGTTCTTGGGATTTAATATCCTGTATTGACATGTTTACTTTAGGGACTGTCAGGGAAGATGTGACTGATAAACTTGCACTATGAGAAAGGAGCAGTGAATCGCTGTCACTGTGCGGCACTACTACGGATGAAACAAAGCTGGCAAATACCATTTAAGGATAATGGGGGGAATTAATCAAAACTGGAGCAGAAAAAATCTGGAGCAGCTAGGCATGGCAACCAATCAGCCTCTCTCTTTCATTTTGAAATCTTAATTGAAAAAACTGAAGAAGCTGATTGGTTGCCGTGCACAGCTGCTTCAGATTTTGTCTGCTCCAGTTTTGATAAATTCACCCCCAATGTATAGTGTTTTGTATTTTCTTTAAAGAAGAACTCTGACATTTAAAAAATGAATCCTTGCAGTGAGGCTACCCCTGCACTGCACAAACTAAGTGCTCCTCTTGGACTAGGGTCTAAAATAAAAAAAGATATACTCACCCGATCCTTGGTCCACCTGGCTGCTAGACTTGTCCCAGCAGCCTCTTCTCTACCAGTCTAAGGAACTATGATGTTATCACACCTATGCAAGGTCCATTCATTTGTATTAGATGTGAGGACGCTGAGGGACATTCCACCGAGGATCAGGTGAGTGTATCTTCTTTATTTTAGACCCTAGCACTTAATCCTTTCAGTAAGGGGGTAGCCCCACTGCATTTTTGAATGCCTTGAGCTGATCTTTAATTTCATTTAGGTTAGGTAAACAGATCTATTGCTTATGAATGTTTCACCAGTAGTGAAAACCAAGCATTCTTCACAAGCTAAATCTGGTAAAAGTATTTACATATAGTAATGAGAAATAAAACATTACTTTTGCCAATAAAATTGATGAAACACGGTTATGGTTTCTCTATAAAAGAAGCCTACTTAAAGCTGGGGCTGCGTGAGGAAGGATGGAAAACGTGCCACTGGGAAGCAGAGACATTCTGCTTTACATTCTGAGATTCCTCATTATGGAATATCTCTTTTTAGTGTTTCTGATATAGTTATTTGATCTGGATTAAAAATAAACGAGCGTTCCATTCCGAGGCTGAGCGCTCCGATAATGATCCCTGTTTCCACAACATACAATTAATATGTGCTGTAGGATCTCGCAGCAATACATTCAATTATCTGCTGCTTTTCAGCTTTGATATAGGGAATGATGAAAACCGCCATTACAGGTCCCCAAACTCATTCTAAAACTTTTTTTTACATCAAACGGCATTATATCTATGAGGCATAATGAAATCATCGAATCCCTAGTGTACAGTCACACAAATCAAATGCATTTATGAAACCGTGCCACAAGAAATGATGGTCTGCAAAGTGCAGTAACCCCGAGCAACCAATCAGTTTTCATCAGCACCAAAAGTATGGCTATTCAAGACGATTATTGACTGAATGCTCTAAATTATCGTACATTGAAGTTTGCTCTTTACCTTATTGAGAACGCCTGTTGCCATGGTAATCTTAGTGTTCATACATCAATACTGTCAATTCTAATCAATATTGTCTAATTATCAGGCATGAGATGACTGCGGTTCCTGTCAGTGATATTTCATGCTACAGAACTGGGAGCAATGAGGCGTCCTCTCAAAGAGCAAAAACTAGACATGTAACCCCACAAAAAATTTGTTTCGTTTTGGGTTGATTCGGATTTGTATTTTTTCAATTTTTCAGACTTCGGACCTGAAATTGAATTCAGTTGGTTATTCGGATTTTGTATCTGTCTGGATTTTCATTTGGGAACGATCCACAACAGGAAGTCACATGACCGTGCCTGTAATGCAACTCCCAAAAGCCCCCCAATAAAACATCTGATTGGCCAGAGAACAGTCACATGTCTGATTTAGTTTAATTTTGAATGAAATTCGAACAGATCCAAATTTTTATTAAATTAACATTCGGATTCGTCGCATTTGGACACAAATTCGGATGCATACGAATGTCCGAAATTAATAAAATTAGTACGAATATCCATTCGCAATTAACTGAGATCTCCTGCTTATGCTATGCTTGTTACACCTTCAACCGACCCAAAAAGTCACTTACGAGACACCTTAGCAAAAGTAGGTGCAAACTCTGAGGCTCTACATACACATTACAATCTGAGTGTGCAATTTCTGTACAATCAACTTTAGATCTACAAAAAATAAGAATAATAAGAATAAAATAATGTAAAATACTGTAGTAATAATAATAATAATCATAATAATAATGTAATATGAGGGCGTACCTAATCTATCCAATCAAATTTATATGCAGACAGAAAGGCCCTTGCACTATATACTTGCTGATAGATCTAAAGGAGATTGTACAATCAGATTGTAATGTGTGTGGTGAGCTTGACTGGATGTCATTTAGATTGGTAAAAGAAAACAATGGCTTAACCTTTTTGGACATAGTTCTCTTCAGGGTAGGACATATACCTATGTCCTCCTGTGACACAAAACTCAGCATATAGTAGGCTATTGCCTGCTATTTGCTGACAGCGCAGAGCCGCACTGCAGCCAGGAGGGATCCTGACAATATTGTAGGGATCCACCAGCGGGGCTGGTTGACAAATGTGAGCTGTGCCCGCCCCCTCCCTCCTCCTTTATTCCTGAGGATTGGGGTGGGGATCCCTGCGGGGGAGTGACTGACCAATCACCACTGTGTGCAGGGAGATTCTGATTGCTCACTTCAGTCTTCACTTTTCTCATTTTCTATTTTATTCCAGTTTTTTTTCTAAAACAGCCCCCAGGTCACACAGGAATTTTCCAACAAATTTCTTCTGAGTTCAATAACAAGCACTTATGATTGCAGAAGCACTCTTTATCATTCCCCAGGGTACCCCTACACAGCCCCATCCTTTGTGAATGATACAAGTAATGCTCACTAAGAAAGACTGGGCACCCAAGTGTATGGAGATACGCATTATATTAAGAATTTTGTGACGATTTAAACATTTTTTTTAAACAAAGAGATCCTTATCTTATGGCATCTTGGCTACATCAACATTTCCACAGTTGGTACAAATGCTTCACAATGGACAAAATACATAACACAAAGCGTAAGATTACAATACACTTTTTTTTCAGTTGAATTAAAAATAAATGGGAATTCCATTGTGATGCTGAATACTCTGATGATAATGACTTCTGTTTCCGACCAGCACACACAATTAATGAGTGGTCTGGGGTTTAGCTACATCGCATTAAATTATTCGTTGGCTTTCAGCTTTGATATAAGAATTGCATAGAGTATAATTGCAGATTGAGAAGCTACTTATATAATATTTACATTGCATCAAGCTGTATTATATACACATTTCACTTTTACAAAGTGTAACAATAGACTCATAATGTAAAAACAGCATAACAATATAAATATAAATACTAATACACATAGAAATGTTACAGTACATACGATACCACTGTCAGTAAGTAGAAAATTGAATCTTGCAATTTCTAATTAAATCAACGAACACGTATGTAAACAAGGCTTAGGCTCTCTAGTTTTCTATGAAGACTAAGGGCCCCCTTAGTGGTCTGTTATTGTGCCTTACCATACGCATGTTAATGGATGGCATTTTGTGTGTTAACATGTTGCATTTAGGCAGCCTGTTCATTTCGAAGGGGCTTCCAACACACAGTGATCGGCAACAGAACAGGCCTGTAGCATACTTTCAATGCTGTGCACTGCAATGCATGGCATGTGCAGGTCTATTGACACCTACTGAACCTGGGTTTCATTCTAGATGATTACCATTACTAATCCAATCCCCCCAGCACACAAAATGCTGTGTATTTTACTGCTTGTTGATGCAACACATAAAGGTGAACAGGGCCTCAATGTTTGAAACCTACAGAGTTCACTTATTTTGCCAGGGAATATACACTTAGCTTAGTGAATGTGAAACATTTGCAGAAAATACTCAATCACGTGAAAGGAAAATTTTAAGAAAGTTATTTTTGCCTGCACGTGATTGGATGATGGAAGTCAGCAGAGCTTGACCTCATTCACTAAGCCAGCGGTTCTCAACCTGTGGGACTGGACCCCTTCGGGGGTCGAATGACAATTTGCCAGGGGTCGCCGGGAGTCTCCCGCTATTAGATAGCGGCTCCCGGCCGCCCGGGAGAGAAACACTTTCTCCCGGAAAGTTTCATCTGCTCGATCGAGCAGAGTAAACCTTTCGCTGCGATCGTTTTTTTTTAAATTATTATTTCTGACATTGGAGCCCCGGCCGCCTTAAGTCAGAAAAAATTAAAATAAATCAGCATTGGAATGCGTAGCTAGATTCCTATTGGCTATTCACTTTGCAATAGCAAACTAGCTATTGCACCTGCCCACTGCTGCTGTCAATCAGCAGAGGGGGACCTGCAGTTCTCCATCAGGTCCCCATTTAGTGATTATCATCATTATTATTAATAATAAAAGCTAACACCCTCGGCTTGTGTTATATGGTTTGCCATTTTAGCTGTTACAACAGTGGTTCTCAATCTGTGGGTCGCTGTGTGATTTCTGCTGTGCTAGGTGAGAGTCCTCCTCCGCCCTCTCATAGCGCAGCAGTGTCAGTTCTCCCGCCACACCGCCAGATGTTGCTGCAGCAGCCGCGTCAACCCTAAATTTTACCGTTGGGGGTCACCACAACTTGGCAAATGTTACCAAGGGGTCCCGGCCCTAGAAAGGTTGAGAACCACTGCACTAAGCTAAGGTAACATTGCAAAGTAAAAACTCCCTTGCAAAGTGCACAGCCTATGGATCAACCCCGATGGATCAAGGCAAGCTACAATCATCCCTCCCATATAGATAAACATAAATATATAAACTGTTGGTGATAGGTTGCCTTGAACCACTTGATCATTTTTACAATATAAAGCTAGTTTAAAACATCAGATTGCCATGGGTAAGGTAAGCATTACTTTCCCTCTCTAATCTCTTTATCTTTCTCCATCTGCCTTTTGCTCTGTCACTTTGTTAGAAGCTCTTTCCCACTCTCCCTCTCTCTCCCTCTCTCTCCCTCTCTCTCCCTCTCTCTCCCTCTCTCTTTGTAAAAGTAAAACTGTCTCTAAACATTTTCTCTATCACTCTCTTTTGTGTGTCTCTCTCCCTGCTATGCCTGTCTCCCTCTTTCCCCTTGCTATGCCTGTCTCTCCCCCCGCCCCTCTATGCTTCCCTCCCTCTCTCTCTCTCCCTCTCTCTCCCTCCCTCTCTCTCTCACTCCCTCCCTCCCTTCCTGTCTCTCTCTCTCCCTTTCTCTCTCTCTCTCTCTCTGTCTCCCCCCCCTCCCTCTCTCTCCTTAGCTCCACCACACTAATGCTGACCGTATACGAAATGATAAATTACCAATCCTGGATTTGATCATTTCAAATGATCTTTTGCCCAAAGCAAATGTTCAACACAACAAAGTACAATATCAATTTCATTGAAGAGGATTTTATATCAGTACCATTTGTTGCTTGCCAAAGAATGATTGTGTATTGTTTGAACAACCAAATGTCATCAATCAGTTTATGAAAGATAGGCTTTTTCTTTACTGAAATGACTGTTACTTAAACAATTGTATTGTTATGTGTACGGCTAGCATGGGAGTGTGTACATGCTATGCAATTCTGATAACCCAGTTGATCATTCTTTGTGGAGTTGTGTTGCTCATCTAGAGTGGATTTGCTACGCTTAAACTACTATGATGTACTTTGGGAAAAGCATGATCTGTATACATGAATTCTAAACAGGCAAAAAATAAATCTGGAAATGGTTTTGGTGTGATCAGCATTTAGGAGTGCACAAATGTACATACAGCAGTTATGAATTAAAATAAAGAGGGCCTCCCTTCACAAAGGAGCCAGCTACGGTAACACAACACAAATGCTTAGCAATTTGGCGGTACATCAACTGTACTGAAAATTAGGGATGCACTGATATATCGGCCGCCGAAACATATCGGCTGAAAAAGGCACTTTTGGCAAAATGCCGAACGTGCCATTTTCTGGCCAATATAGCGGTGCATCCGCTGCTTCTCTCCTCCCTGCAGGGCGCTACTCTGTGTCCCAGCGTGGAGGAGAGAAACTGTCACAGGCGGCCAAGCGCTGCGGGAGGAGAGCACTCGGAGCAGCCTGCATCTCTCTCCCCACACCGCTCAGCCTCCTGTCACAGATCAGAGGAGAGCAGTGTGGGGGCGGAGACAGCCGACACTGTCACAGCAGGCTGAGCTTCCCTCGCTCAGCCTCCTGTGACAGCTGGCAGGAAGGAGAGCGAGTACAAACACTCAGCGATCAGTGATCGCTGAGTGTTTGTAAATAATTGAGGACATAGCATGGTTACTATATCTCCAATTATGAATGAATGGGAAGTGATCTGCATCACCACCTGTTCATTCATGATTGTGGTTATAGTAAACATACTATATTGTCATGTTATGAATGAACAGGAACACTCAGTATAGAGGATTCCTTTTCATTGATAACAGGGGATACAGAAAAAGAGATTGAGGACTCCTTCTCTTTTTCTATTTTAAAAGGGAAATATCAGGGGTCTGTTTAGACCCCCAATATTTCCTCAAAGCCCCTAAAAGTAAAGTAAAAAAATAAAAATATTTAATAAAAATGAATAAATTATCAAAAATAAAATTTAGTAAATTGAAGGAACACCTGTGAAGCCTTCTGGACACCAAAGATGGAATTATGAAACCAGAGCAGGGTGCTTTCACAGCGCTTACACCTACCATTCGTTTCTTGGACAACAGCATCTGCCTTTCCATGGTGAATAGATTAAGGTGTAGAGTATTTTCCTGACTCATTTGATCTGAAGAAGTGGCTTTGATCAGCTGTGAAACTTTAAAGAAGAACTCCAGGTATGTAAAAAGTTAAGCCTTGTAGTGGGCTACCCCCACACTGCAAGGGTTAACTGCTCATTTTTCTCTTGGGGCTAGTATAAAGAAGATATGCTCACCTGATCCTTGGTCCTGTGGCAGTGACGGTTCACCTGTCTCCCGCTCCTCTCAGGGTGTGGTATGTCCCTTGGCGTATTCACATCTAATACAAGTCAATGGATGTAAAAACCCATCTCTTCAGGGAAGCCTCTCTCATCTCAACATAACTGCCCTTTACTTCCCCCAATAACTCAATCTAAACAATTGTTACCTTTTGTATCACTTGTCCCTCATACGAGATTGCAAGCTCTCAGGAGCAGCGCCCTCCTAACACTATTGTACTGAAACTGTATTGTATTGTAAATTGTATTGTAACTGTAATGTCTCCTCCATTTTGTAAAGCGCTGCGCAAATTGTTGTCACTCTATAAATCCTGTATATTATAATAATAATAATAATGTAATTAGATTTGATGATGTCAACAGAGCTTAGACCGCCAAAGCCCAGGGGAGAATAGGGGAACCGGTCTAGAAGCCAGAGCAGCCATGCAGGATTGAGGATTGGGTGAGTATGTCTTTTTTATTTAAGCCCCTAGACAAAAATGAGTAGTTAACCTTTGCAGTGCAGGGGTAGCCCCACTGCCAACTTTTTACATGGAGTTCCTCCTAACATTACATGACCAATTTCAGTTGAATATAACTAATTGCTACTAGATATGGTGAGCAAATGGTTGCTATTTTTACTAGATATGTACTGAATACATTTGCTTCATTAGCTCATTCTTTAGATCTTGTAAAATAACCCCCCCATAAAACGAAGGGCAAGTAGTTAGCCTACAGTTAATGGAGGAGTGTAGTAAATGACAGTGACCACTAGATGTCACTCATGTTGACTTTAACCTTCGTCTAACCAAGGCCTTTATGTCCTGCTGCATTAAACATAAATAACACCCATGGACACTTTCTCATTAAAAGAAAAGCAAAAGGTATAGAAAGGATAAAATGTTACATTATCATGTTAAATACTTTGGAAAAATCCCCAGTTTGCCATGGTAGCTCTATTACTAACAGCTCACTTAGGCTAGGTTCACACCTGCGCGATCCGCGAACGCGCGGTAATCGTGCACAATACCGCATGGATTGCTGAGCGGTCACAGAGTCGCCCACACCGACGATCGGGCTGGCGGTGCCATTATTTTCTAATGGCAACTCAGTCGCGCCGGGCGGATCGCGCGGTTTCCCGCCGCGATTCTGCCCATGCAATCGAACACGGGCTAAAACAGTTACGCATCATGTGTCGCAAAAAAAAGGTACATCAACCTTTTTTCTACGATTGCCGCGCAGATGTAGGCTCATTGAAATCAATGGGACCGAGCGGCAATCGCTGTGTGCAATCACGCATCCCCTATCGGCAAGGTCTGCACCAGTCCTCAAGGGCTAACCCAAACACAGGAAATAAAGTATTTTATGAAGACTTAGTCATCCTAAGAAAGACACCAGATGCAGGCAAGAATAATACCTCGTATGCGTTAAGCCTCAATTCACACTTTATTTTAGCGCATTTTTGTGGCATATTTATGTGCAGTTTTACACATTTTGATGCCTGTTTTAAATACA
Organism: Nanorana parkeri; assembly: GCF_000935625.1. Lineage (NCBI taxonomy): Eukaryota > Metazoa > Chordata > Amphibia > Anura > Dicroglossidae > Nanorana > Nanorana parkeri. The sequence continues at coordinate 849,489 of NW_017306296.1, read as the reverse complement.
TTGTGATGCTTCCTGTGTGTTTTTTTTTTGTTCTGGCTGATAAGCAATATCTGCTGTTGCTATACTGACATTGCTAGGAGGAGGAGACTGATTGTTATGCCCAAAAATGCGCTAACAATCTGCTAAAGTGCATGTACATGCATTTTTAATGCACTCTCTTTATAGTCTGTGGGGCAAAAACATACACAATGTAGCACCAAAAGAAGCACTTGCACCTTTTTCCAAATCCTACAGCAGCCCAATGCAAAGGCGTGAATTACTCCTTCTCTTTTTCTATTTTAAAAGGGAAATATCAGGGGTCTGTTTAGACCCCCAATATTTCCTCAAAGCCCCTAAAAGTAAAGTAAAAAAATAAAAATATTTAATAAAAATGAATAAATTATCAAAAATAAAATTTAGTAAATTGAAGGAACACCTGTGAAGCCTTCTGGACACCAAAGATGGAATTATGAAACCAGAGCAGGGTGCTTTCACAGCGCTTACACCTACCATTCGTTTCTTGGACAACAGCATCTGCCTTTCCATGGTGAATAGATTAAGGTGTAGAGTATTTTCCTGACTCATTTGATCTGAAGAAGTGGCTTTGATCAGCTGTGAAACTTTAAAGAAGAACTCCAGGTATGTAAAAAGTTAAGCCTTGTAGTGGGCTACCCCCACACTGCAAGGGTTAACTGCTCATTTTTCTCTTGGGGCTAGTATAAAGAAGATATGCTCACCTGATCCTTGGTCCTGTGGCAGTGACGGTTCACCTGTCTCCCGCTCCTCTCAGGGTGTGGTATGTCCCTTGGCGTATTCACATCTAATACAAGTCAATGGATGTAAAAACCCATCTCTTCAGGGAAGCCTCTCTCATCTCAACATAACTGCCCTTTACTTCCCCCAATAACTCAATCTAAACAATTGTTACCTTTTGTATCACTTGTCCCTCATACGAGATTGCAAGCTCTCAGGAGCAGCGCCCTCCTAACACTATTGTACTGAAACTGTATTGTATTGTAAATTGTATTGTAACTGTAATGTCTCCTCCATTTTGTAAAGCGCTGCGCAAATTGTTGTCACTCTATAAATCCTGTATATTATAATAATAATAATAATGTAATTAGATTTGATGATGTCAACAGAGCTTAGACCGCCAAAGCCCAGGGGAGAATAGGGGAACCGGTCTAGAAGCCAGAGCAGCCATGCAGGATTGAGGATTGGGTGAGTATGTCTTTTTTATTTAAGCCCCTAGACAAAAATGAGTAGTTAACCTTTGCAGTGCAGGGGTAGCCCCACTGCCAACTTTTTACATGGAGTTCCTCCTAACATTACATGACCAATTTCAGTTGAATATAACTAATTGCTACTAGATATGGTGAGCAAATGGTTGCTATTTTTACTAGATATGTACTGAATACATTTGCTTCATTAGCTCATTCTTTAGATCTTGTAAAATAACCCCCCCATAAAACGAAGGGCAAGTAGTTAGCCTACAGTTAATGGAGGAGTGTAGTAAATGACAGTGACCACTAGATGTCACTCATGTTGACTTTAACCTTCGTCTAACCAAGGCCTTTATGTCCTGCTGCATTAAACATAAATAACACCCATGGACACTTTCTCATTAAAAGAAAAGCAAAAGGTATAGAAAGGATAAAATGTTACATTATCATGTTAAATACTTTGGAAAAATCCCCAGTTTGCCATGGTAGCTCTATTACTAACAGCTCACTTAGGCTAGGTTCACACCTGCGCGATCCGCGAACGCGCGGTAATCGTGCACAATACCGCATGGATTGCTGAGCGGTCACAGAGTCGCCCACACCGACGATCGGGCTGGCGGTGCCATTATTTTCTAATGGCAACTCAGTCGCGCCGGGCGGATCGCGCGGTTTCCCGCCGCGATTCTGCCCATGCAATCGAACACGGGCTAAAACAGTTACGCATCATGTGTCGCAAAAAAAAGGTACATCAACCTTTTTTCTACGATTGCCGCGCAGATGTAGGCTCATTGAAATCAATGGGACCGAGCGGCAATCGCTGTGTGCAATCACGCATCCCCTATCGGCAAGGTCTGCACCAGTCCTCAAGGGCTAACCCAAACACAGGAAATAAAGTATTTTATGAAGACTTAGTCATCCTAAGAAAGACACCAGATGCAGGCAAGAATAATACCTCGTATGCGTTAAGCCTCAATTCACACTTTATTTTAGCGCATTTTTGTGGCATATTTATGTGCAGTTTTACACATTTTGATGCCTGTTTTAAATACATTGTGATGCTTCCTGTGTGTTTTTTTTTTGTTCTGGCTGATAAGCAATATCTGCTGTTGCTATACTGACATTGCTAGGAGGAGGAGACTGATTGTTATGCCCAAAAATGCGCTAACAATCTGCTAAAGTGCATGTACATGCATTTTTAATGCACTCTCTTTATAGTCTGTGGGGCAAAAACATACACAATGTAGCACCAAAAGAAGCACTTGCACCTTTTTCCAAATCCTACAGCAGCCCAATGCAAAGGCGTGAATGAGCCCACGGAAAATAATGGGATTTCTCTCATTGTCCGCAGGGACTTACTGTTACAGTTCTGTACAATCCTCGTGGCGCATAGCCAACATTCCCAAGCTCTTGCATTTTATTATTAAATCTAGTCTAAGGCAAGGCCAGTGTGTCAGCTCTCACAGTCTGCAACTAGGACAGCTAATCATTTCCATGTCTCATGAACAACAGTTATCTCCCTTCTGAGTTCCAGACAAACACTCTGCAAGAGTGTCAGAGAATGGCCTCCTGTTGCATATTTGATGTCTTCTTGCAGCAACACAGCTGCGGAAACCCTCAGACTGGACTATAACAGCTAGCACTGCTGTCAGGAATGTGACTTCAAGCCCTGTACCATGTCTTCGTTATTATACCTGCCCCTGAACTATGTTATTTAACAGAATGGTGAGTCACACTTACAGCTTGGTTCAATAGAAACCAGCACTGACAGAATGATGTAGGCTGCTATTGCTGATATGCCTCTGAAGATGCAAGTTGTCTGGCTTTTTTTTCTGGCTTCAGTACTTCAGTACGTAGTCAAGTCACTAACCCTCAAACAGTATGCAGCAAGTGAAGACTGAGACTCTGGTTTTGCGTAATTGTTTGTTTGGTTGAATCTAATGGATCAGCGTTTGCAGGAGAATTCAGCACTGAAAGCCTACAACCCAGTCCAGTACACAATCATTTTAATAAGGCAAAGCACAAATTGTAGTTGCAGCCAATACATCTGTCACTGCTCTTACACTGAGACACTGATACTGATAGTTGTCATTGGATACTGTTTTCTTTTACAACATCATTGACATCTGCAAAGATTAATGAATGCAAGTAGGCAAACCAGATACTATCACAGTAGCAGGTTTACAATCATTGACATACACAACATGAGGCTCAGACTGATTTCATTTCATTCAAAAGCCACAGATCAAAGCAAGGACTGAGGGCTCAGAAGTCCCGGGTTGGAGGTGAGAGTTTCATACCAGCTTGATGTATACTGGGGCAGAAGAAGCAAACAGGTGTCACCCTGACATATTCTAAACCCGCTGTGCTCTCTATAGGCAACCGATACCCAACACCTCTAATATTGCTCCAGTTTTGTTCTCACTTTTGATATACAATAAATCAGCCCGTTGTATCTCAGGGAAACTTTCATCAACACAGTGCTCAGAGCAGGCTGTGCAGACAGAAGCTCATTCTATAGAGCGGCCACTGAACATGGCGATGAATGCTACTGTAGCAATGACAGCACTGTCCATGGCAATGAATGCTACTTTAGCACTGATGGTACTGTCCATGGCGATGAATGCTACTGTAGCACTGACAGCACTGTCCATGGCGATGAATGCTACTTTAGCACTGATGGCACTGTCCATGGTGCTAAATGCTACTGGAGCACTAAAAGCGCTGCCCATGGTACTAAATGCTACTGTAGCACTGACAATGTTGCCAATGGGGCTGAATGCTGCTATAGCACTGACAGCACTGCCCATAGTACTAAATGCTACTATTGCACTGACAGTGTTGTCCATGGTGCTGAATGCTGTGGTAGCACTGACAGTGTTGTCCAAAGGACTGTAAGCTACTGGAGCACTGACAGGGCTGTCCATGGTACTAAATGCTACTGTAGCACTGACAGCACTGCCCATGCTACTGTAGCACTGATATCACTGTCCATGGTGCTAAATGCGACTGTAACACTGTCCATGGTGCTAAATGCGACTGTAGCACTGTCCATGGTGCTAAATGCGACTGTAGCACTGTCCATGGTGCTAAATGCGACTGTAACACTGTCCATGGTGCTAAATGCGACTGTAACACTGTCCATGGTGCTAAATGCGACTGTAGCACTGTCCATGGTGCTAAATGCTATTGTAGCACTCACAGCACTGTCCATGCTACTGAATGCCACTATAGCACTGACAACACTGTCCATGCTACTGTAGCACTGATAACACTGTCCATGGTGCTAAATGCGACTGTAGCACTGGAAGTGCTGCCCATGTTGCTGTATGCTGCTGTAGCACTGACAGCCTACTGAAATGCCGTTGTAGCACTGACAGCCCACTGATGTAGCACTCACTTTAGCGCTGTGCAAGGTGCTGAATGCTGCGGTATCTGTGGCCGCGCTGTCCATGGTGCTGAACTGCAGTCATAGCGCTGACAATCCACTGAAATGCCACTATAGCGCTGACTGTAGCAGTGTCCATGGTGCTGAACATCTCCCCTCCCTGCGACCCAGCTCCCGACCCATCCTCGGCTGTGACTTACCTTCCATCATGCCCATGAACAGGCTCAGCAGCAGCAGCACCACAGGCAGCATCCTTGTGCCGACTCTCCCCCGCCCTGCCTGGTCTGGTATTCTGTGTTCTTCCTTCTATACAGAGGACACTCGTGTTCTATATCCGCCGCTTGGTCACAGCTCGCAGTCCTCAGGCAGGCTCCAGCACTCCCAATAACAACCTCCGCCGAGCCTGGCTCTATATAAAGCGAAGGTGCGAGCGTGGGAGGCTGGGCTATTCGCCTGCATTTCAAACAGCCGAGCGAGCGAATCCCCGAGCTATCTCCTTCCAGGAACCTGCGTCACCAGATCCCCCCAAAGAGGCTCGTTCTGTCCAATGTGCTACTCCATGAATTATTCATCTTCACATGGGGAGAGCTACACAGATGAGTAGTGGGATGACACACGGATTCATGGCATACAAGCAACCAGTTCATAGACATGTATTTCTCTACAGTGGGGAACCTTACCAAACAAGTCTCTCTCTCCATATATTGTATTTTATTATATGTAAATATGAGCTTCGTTATTAGCACATGCTGTACTTCCCTTAAGTTTAGGGATTTACCTAATAAAAGTATAAAATGCAGTCACATGCTGCAAATCAATCAAGTCTCAGCATTCACAATCAGATTGATTCGTTTTATTGAGTATTATTGGCTCACTGCTGCTGGTTATAAATCTTTATTCTCTGCGTTGTGTTAGGAAACCCCATAACAGTATATCTGGCAAACCTGCTCGCTTCACAGCAAAGCCACAATTTCAGTTATTTGCACCCGCATCCCCTTAAAGTAGTTGCCAAGTCCCAGCATGTACTACCCTGGTATTTTTTTATTACAGGTATTCATATAGCACCAACAATTTACACAGCGCTGTACACATTCACATCAGTCCCTGCCCTTAAGGAGCTTACAATCTAAGGTTGCTGTCTCACATACATAAGGGCCAATTTAGACAGGAGCCAATTAACCTACCAGCATGTCTTTGGAGTGTGGGAGGAAACCAGAGTACCCAGAAGAAAGCCACGCAAGCACAGGGAGAACATGCAAACTCCTTGCAGATAGTGACCTGACTGTAATCCAGACCGGGGACCCCCAGTGCCGCAAGGCAGAAGTGCTAACCACTGTGCTGCCATTAGCATTGTAATAAGAATACATATAAACTAAAAATAATTATGTATTTCTATATTGAATTTCCATAAGTTATACCCCACTCCTAATGACCATATCCATCTAGAAGTTTGTAAACTTACTTATTGGAGGTGTCCATAGGATAGACTTCCTTAGTGAAGTGACACTATTTCACTCAGGCCTGTGAATATGCAATTCACGGTGTCACAACTCTCACAGAGCTTGCTTTCTAAACTATAAATCAATGAACAATGTACCATTATTATTGCTTGCTGCATTATGGGATACGCAGTCTTGAGAAATCGAGATTGCATCACATCGAGCCGCAAGGAAAGAGATGTAAAGCACACTGGGGATCCAGGAAGTTGTTGGAAGTGATGGGCAGACAGAAGGCAGCACTCACTACATTAAAGGGATTTTATTCAAATAAGCTTTGATTGCATTATCAAAAACAACTCTAATATGTATTCCTATTACCATGCTGATGTTATAACACGAGAGGATATGTTGGGACCTTATAACTGCTAATCTGAGATGCATAGAAACTTCATAGAGTCAGAGCACTCAAGACTGCTGAAGTCTAGACAACATGACCAGACGCAGTTACGTTAGTATTCCTAAACCTGAAACCAGATGCTGCAAATGATTTATTACTTTGTCTACTTAGTGAGCTACTGCACATAACAGTACTCTTTGCTCATGAAATATTTTCTTCAAATTAAAAGAAGAAAAAAAAACAGCCAGACCCAAAATGTACAGAGCTTAAAACAAGCGGTCTCACACATGAATAGGAAAAATATTTTTTGTAGTCCATAGAAACCAAACTCTATTTTTTTTTACTTCATACTGCTACATAGAGAGAATGAGAACCAGACTGTCTGTTGCAGGATAGACCAATATTTCCTTTAGACACTTTCGTTAAGAAGTGCAATTGTGTCACATTTGTATTTATTTTCAATTGTAACATAACATTATTAGTTACAAAGATTAAGATAGAGTCTTGTGAATGATCAGAAAATGTAAACATGATTATTTTCCTGCAATTCTGCAAAAAGAAGTCACTTTTGAAATGTTCAGAAAGGGAAACACAACATTTGCATACGTAATTCCTCAAAGGACGCCTCATGGTGTAAAATCTACAAAGTTAAAGGGAACAATAGAGGAAAATGCTCATTTTAGATTTCGTTAGTGTTTGAATTTATAACTCCGAGTGCTTATATTGTTGAACAAAACAAAATATCAGAGATGGACAAAAGCATTACTTTAAACTTTTAAAAAAAAATATTGAAAAATGAATTTAAATAAACTATTTTCTAAATAATAATTTAGTCTAAATTATTATTTTACTATATTA
>NW_017306296.1:841852-842194 GCF_000935625.1 Nanorana parkeri | reverse complement strand
TCCCGCCCAGCTCACTAACATCACTGGTTGCCAGGATCTGGACGGGACACCAGCCAGAGCATCCTGCTCAGCTCCTAGCACCCAGTGATGTCAATGAGCTGGGCAGGACACTGGGCAGAGCGTCACAGGTTGCTAAGAGCTCTGGGACACTCTGGCAGGATAGGGGGACCCATGTAACCCAATGAGATGCCATCTGAGGCAAGCCTTAGGCTGTCTGACTATAGGGACAGCCGTGATTACTATATGTTATGTAAGGTTAGGTTAAACCTATAGCAGAAAACCATTCAAGGCTACAATAAACATAAATTAATATTTGAAATGTATTTAAAATCTTTTAATTAT
>NW_017306296.1:818909-841773 GCF_000935625.1 Nanorana parkeri | reverse complement strand
ACATATAATAAAGTACTGTGTTTTATGGTTGATGGCTTTAGGTTGGGCTGATGATCCCCCTATATTATATGCCTGGGTAAGCAGGAGCAAAAAAGAGTCAGTTGCTGACCAGAAGAGACCAATCTCACTGTGATGGGGAAGGGGAGATGAGATAACTGTGGACGGAAGCTTTTACAATAAGGAGGTCTGCCTGAAGATGGATAAGAGAAACATCTGGTCTCATGTGGATAGAAGTAACATGTACAGCTATGTTATTGACATGTATGTAGTCTTTTGTAGCCTGTTCTATCATGGGAAGACCATAACAATCTCTTTGTACAACTGTCTTTAGTAACATACATCATACAGTATATGCCCACTGTGCTTTCCTACCACTTGTTTGGTATGTAACCGCAATTCCTTAAAACACGCCCACATTTGTCTCAGCATGCAATTTTATGTCTCAATAAATAAAATGTATTTAGAATCAATAAAATTCCCTGTTCAGGAGATTATCAGAAAGGCAGTAATGTGATGCAAGATATTTTCCTATATTTCTATATGTTCTATAGAATGGTTTCTAATGCCATTTATGAGCCTCTTTCAGCTCATATTGGTAACCTACAATCAAAGGTAGTTTGTTTTTTACTTTGGTTGATTTAAAGAAGCAGTCCATTGAAAGCGATCATTTAGTTTATTGTGCTTCGGTAGTGTGAATCACACACCATCTTATTTTGCTCCAGATCTCAGTTTACATTGACACTGGACTTCTCAGGTCTGCCCACCTGCAGCAGCCATTATAAACACCTTTCATTGCCAGACTCTCTTGAAAATACAGCCGGAAATCGATCACTCCACAAAGGAAGGAAACTGAAACTGATTTATAAAAACTTCCATTTACCTGTGTATAACGGATCTACACAGAGCTGCATACTGTACTTAGCTAAAGCAACAGAACAGTCAGTGATGTATTATTGTAAGGATGATTTCCAGTCGATGCACTTTGTTCTACAATGCACCTTGTCTGATGAAATTATTATTACATTATTTTAGTTTTTGCTTTCCTAATCTATATTTGTTGGACTTACTACTGTTAAAGAAAATAAACTATAATTATACATAATTATTTATTAAATAAATTATTATTTATGCTAAGATTAGGAACTGATCTGCAAAAGTCAACGCATGGAAATCTAAAGCAGAAGATTAAATGTTGCCCGGAACCAACACTTAGATTCCTTGTGCCATTTTCCAAAGAGGAGGTGAATGCCAGCAAGTTGCCATTGGACCAGTTTTTTCCCCCATTTCAGTAAATAAGCTTCATGGTGAGAATAATTTTCTCATGTTCCTAGGAGTGACAATGAACAAGGCTGCCTCTGATTTTTAAATAGTAGGATATAGACAAGAAAAAAGAAATATCAACTCCTATTCAGAAACAATTATTTTTTGGGGGCCCCCAATGTCAATTTATATGCTAATGCAAAGGTATTGGCCACTTAATCACTTCTTGAAGGACTCTTTAATACGAGGCTGACATTTTTGAACTTTCCTTTAGAGAAATGTTAGTTTCCTGGCTGTTATACTCAAGCTTTGGCTTTAATGCTTTTTGAATCACTAACCCAGAGGAAGTCTAGATATCAGGAATTCTGACACTTTCCTGACACTCATTTACAGCAGACAAGCAGCTAGCATTTTCTTTAGAAGGCCAGCAATGGCAGTTTCTCATGACGGTGGTACCGTAAGGGTGGATGACTGGCTTTAAAAACAATTTCTGCCCCTTCAGAGCCAGGGGGCTACTGAAAAATTGGTGGAGACTGCAGGCAATATTGGTGGACAAAGAACTTCTCTTCGGTTTTCAGAGGCTGCTGGGGCATTCACAAAAGGGTGAAGAGTTTGGAGAAGACAGGAGAAGTGAACAATCAGGACAACATACGGTAGCTGATTTGGAAAAATGATCCAATTCAGGTCACTTTCCAGTTCAGCTATGTTGTCCTAGATTGTTCACTTCTTCTGCCTTCTCCAAACTCTTTGCCCTTTAGTGAATAAACCTGTTAGTTATAATAAGTACATTTAAAACCAAACATTGTAAAGGTTAGAGTAGGGAATTGCTAAAAACTCCTGTCAGTTTTTTTGTCCTTCTGTTGGGAAGATTATCCTTCACTTCATGTCCTGGAAACGATTGAAATGTGAGCAGAAATCCCCTCTTAGTTGTCCCCATAACTGGTGTCCCCGTTGGAAAGTTCACCTATATTATTGTTTAAGTGACAAGTGTAAAATTGTGGATTTCCCATCACCTTCTGTTCCAGCAGAAATGATCACCAAGTCAAATGGAGAGGGTGACCCTCTCCAGAGGGAACAGAGATTAAATAAAAACCTGACTTGGGAACTCTGGCGTCTTCCTCCCTCCCCTTTCTTTTTCTTTTATTCCACCTCCTTACGCTGAGGCAGACTCCCTAAAATCTTGTGACTTTTCTTTTTCCTACCTTTCATTCTCTTTACAAAGTTTATTTCATGAACCGTGTCTCTTTTGCTCATTGTGCCGATGCCCGCACTCAAAACGCTTCATTAGATATCTATCCATTGTTATGGCTTGGGGGTGAGACTTTGTCCTGTTGATTTGGAGGAACTTTTTCTGCTATCTCACCTTACACAATCTGAAGTATTGTTTTGGTAAATTCTCTTTATTTTTATTGCCATAATTTCTTCTTGACTGGTAGGTTTGAAGGTGTTCACACTTATTAATAAAAATACATACAATGGGTTCTATATTGTACATCTTTACTGTATAATAGTTGACTGCTACATAAAAAAAAAGGTAATGTGAATCTCTGTAAATGAGTTGGTTTTCATGTAAAAAAGACAAACATCTATTCAATGTGAAATAAAAACCTAACTGTGGTTTTAACACTTCTGCTAAGTACATTTTATATAAGTACAGAAAAGTCCCTTTGATTCTGCTAGGAGCCATGTGTCCTTGTAGAATCATATGCACTGAACCAAGATCTTCAACAATGTTTTCAACTTTTCCAGCTACAGTTTCCAAGATAGGTAAATCTGCAAATCCCAGTATGCCTCTCCCTGTGGCTGTTGGCTGTCAGGGTCTTGCAATGCCTCATGGGACTTGTAATTTCACAATAGCTGATATGCCAAGGCTGCCTATCCCTCTAATAAAGATGAGGATAGTAGGGAAGTGTTTGTATTATAAATCAGCAAAGCATGGGATAACAGTGCTTCTTCTCAATAGACAGAGTATTGGGAGTAAATGTTGTCACCCTAGGACCGGAAGTGTTTTACTGGCAGGATCACCAGGTGAACATGAATGAAAAAAAAGCCTGAAAACATCTACGGGATTATTCACTAAAAAGTGAAGAGTTTGGAGAAGGCAGGAGAAGGGAACAATCTAGGACAGCATAGCTAAACTGGAAAGTAAGCTGAATTGGAGAATTTTTCCAAATCAGCTATGTTGTCCTAGATTGTTCATTTCTCCGGCCTTCACCAAACTCTTCACCCTTTTGTGAATAACTCTGCTAATGACTGGTAAGCATTAATATATTACAGTTTTGTTTTTTGGGTTGACATCATCCTCCATCGAGTACCTGCCACTGATGTGGGTATACTGTGAATGAATATACTGAACGGAGCACTGCTGTGTACCACCAACAGTGGGAAGGACGAAAACCACCAGCTGTAGTGTCCTATGCTTTGGAAAACACTGTTAAGGTAAAGTATAAGGTATACTCCGTTATGTAACTTGAATTAAAAAAAACAACAGCATGGGAAAGATTAACATCTTGTATGTTAATTAATTTTACATTTAGGACTGCCAGGGGAAGCTTTGCAGGACAGAGTGTGATCCCTATCACAGGTTTACGTCTGTTTGTTGCAAGCTGAAAAACAATCATGCTTAACTGCATTACGGCTACCTGTTAGTTACAAAAGCTGGTATTGTCACCGGCAGCTGGTAACCACATTTTGTGCCCTGAAGGAAACATGTTTATTCGTAACTAAGTTTCTTCTGCAATCCACCAGAAAATTGAAGTACTCAGGATCAATTAGAGCTACAGAGACTTACTGCAGGGAGAATGTACGTGGCTCTATTGTAACATGAATCCCACAATTTCCTCTTTGAAAACTAAAACAAAAAATAAGCTGCTGTAATTGAGACTAGCAGATGACATCCACCTCTGGGCTACCATGCTATCCGTATGTATAAATGTACACCTGCTGATCAGAAGAGATTGTACAAAACCTGCATTTAAAACAAAATGTTCCAGATGTAGATTAAAGGCCATTATCAAGCCATTATAGCAAAAGTCAAGATTCACATTGGAAATATTATGTTGTGCATAGGTCATGTTTAAGTGACATTTTTGTTGTGTGTATGAAGCAAATATAAAAATGGAGATGAAAAGATTCTATTATTCAGGTACCTATATAACTGTATCCTGTATGAATGAACCATTGAGGATAAGATAGACCAGTGGTGCACAACTTTTTTGATATAGAGGGATTCAAGTGAGGCCCCTTGACCAATGGGCCGCAGAACATACGGATACGGTCAAAGACTAGAAGCTTGGTACATGCATCAGTCAGAGGCTATGGGCTTTGCTACAAGAGATGGTTGGAGAATGCAGACATAAGCATGCAGACATTCTGCAGGAGATGGTAAAATGTCCTGCATTATCACCCTGTCACATGCACTCTCAATGGAGACTCCCACGATCTCCCATGCCAACGTCAGTCTGATGGGCTGCCACAGCTGGAGTGTATAGAAGTAGAGCATGACTGGCTGCAAATAGGCTGGAGGAGATAAGCAACACTAAGAAGCAAAAAAAGGATGAAAAATGTTTTTGAATAAGAAAATGGCAAATGTTCATGATACACAGAGCATTAGCAGCAGAGGTTCCAACAACAACCGGCCATAACATGACCACTGAGAGGTGAAATTAATAACATTGATTATATCGTGACAATGGCACCTGGGAGAGGGTGGGATATATTAGGCAGCAAGTGAACATTTTGTCCCTGATGTTGATGTGTTGGAAGCAGAAAAAATGGTCACGTAAGTGACTTTAACAACGGCCAAATTGTGATGGCTAGACGATTGGGTCAGAGCAACTCCAAAACTGCAGCTCTTGTGGCATGTTCCCAGTCTGCAGTGGCCAGGACCTGCCAAAAGTGGTCCAAGGAAGGAAAACTGGTGAACTGGCAACAGGGTCATGGGTGGCCAAGGCTCATTGATGCACATAGGAAACAAAGGCTGGCTCATGTAGTCTGATCCAATAGAAGAGCTACTGTAGCTCAAATTGCTGTAAAAGGTAATGCTGGTTTTGATAGAAAGGTGTCTGAACACACAGTGGGGAGAATTTATCAAAGCACTTATGACAGTTTTAGCCTCTTAGATCATTTTTTTAATGTGCAAATCTGTTTTTCAACTGCACGTGTTTTGCACCTGTTTTCTTCAGAGACTGCACTACTTTTTCAAGTTGCATGTTTTTTGCACGTGTTTTCATCTGCACTTGTTCTGGGCTGTCTGAAACTGGAGCATCACCTAACACTCACAACTTAAGAAGTCCCAATGACCACTTCTTCAAGATGCAACAGTTAAGCTTTTTGCCTGCAGTTAGAAGTCTTCTTTCTTGGAGTCTATTAAACCTCATTTATCTAGTGCAAATATTTTTTGTGCAAGTTCAAACACTCGCAACTGCTTTGATAAATTCCCCCCAATGTATCTCTGTTTGTTGCATGTGGGGCTGCATAGCCGCAGACCAGTCAGGATGCCGTGTCCACCGCCAAAACACCTACAATGGGCATGTGAGCATCAGAACTAGACTACAGAGCAATGGAAGAAGGTGACCTGGTCTGATCACGTTTTCTTTTACATCATGTGGATGGCCGGGCGTGCGTGTGTCACTTACCTGGGGAAGAGATGGCACCAGGATGCACTATGGGAAGAAGGCAAGCTGTTAGGCAGTGTGATGCTTTTGGCAGCGTTCTGCTTGGAAACCTTGGGTCCTGCCATTCATGTGGATGTTACTTTGACACATACTACTTACCTAAACATTGTTGTTGAACAAGTATACACATACCGTGGAAATGGTATTCCCTGATGGCAGTGGCCTCTTTTAGCAGGATAATGTGCCCTACCACACTGCAAAAATGCTTCAAGAATGGTTTGAGGAACACAATTGTGAGTTTGAGGTGTTGATTTGGTCTCCAAATTCTCCAGATCACAATCCAATCGAGCATCTGTGGGATGTGCTTCAAATTAGGCAGATCTATGGAGTACTCACCTCGCAACTTACAGGACCTAAAGGATCTGTAACTGACGGCTTGGTGCCAGATACCACAGTATACTAGTTGAGTTCAAGTCTCAAGGGATCAGGGCGGTTTGGGCAGAGAAGGGGGACATACTCAAAATTAGTTGGGTGGTCATAATGTTATGGCTGATCGGTGTCTGTACCCCAGTATATTATTTTAAGCCTCTGCCAGTGCATGTTTCCTATTAGTTAGTGTATAACACAGTTTATGATGAGTTAGCAAAATTCCCAGCTAACAAAAAGCATAGAATATTTGACAAAGCTGGGCATATGTATGAAATGTCATGCCTAATGCATACTGCCAAGAACCATAATTCTGCAGTAGTCCAAGAACCCATCACACTCCTGACCGCTTAGTCCAAAAACAACTGGTGGGTGCTGCAGTGACCAACGGATGGCGCTGTCACAATCACAAAGTAAAGATGGGGCACCGGCACTCCAAATAGTGAATAATGCGTTTTTTTATTGACGTAAATGCAGCATATCACATAAATGCAACATTTCGGGGTCACGCAGGATCCCCTTCTTCAGGCAAGACATGTGATACAGTGTAAACATGAACACACATATACACAGTTGGTATAGAAAAGAATCACCCCCCTTTAAAATAATCACATTTTGTTGCTTTGCTGCCTGAAATGAAGACAGACACAGTTTTTGTTTTATCCAGCTGTATTTACTCAGTCCAACTTATGACATCCAAGTGAAAGATATAACACCAACATGTCGGAAAAAAAACCAAACCAGAATCACTGATTTGGAAAAAGGATCACCCCTTTGAGTCAGTATTTTGTTGAACCACCTTTTGCTTTAATTACAACCTTTAGTCTGTTAGGATATGTCTCTACTACCTTCGCACATCTAGACTTTGCAATATATGCCCACTCTTCTTTGCAGAACTGCTCAAGTTTAGTTAAATTTGATGGTGACCGTTTGTGGACTGCAGTCTTCAAGTCCCCCCATGGCATGTTTGTTGGGATGGGCTGCAGTTCTAGTGCATTGCCCGTTATTGTATAAGTGTGTTGGGATGCCATTCCAGAATTATTTTTTTTAATTAGTACTCGGCTGTGTGGCTCCACTACATCAGCCGTGTGGAGATGGAAACATGCAAGTATCAGATGATAATTTATACACGTCTATGGTCACAATCAGCCTCCTGTAGTGAAGATGCAGTATGCAATACTATATACTGTGATACAGTGATAAAGGATGAAGATCGCCAAAGTAAATGGCTGCAATGACTGAATATGGATTCAGCAGAATGTAAAGTGTAGTAAAAACTGCTGTGCCTTCTGTGTCTGTGCGCGTGCACGCTGCCGGGCTGCCTGCATTGACTTTCCCTGTGTGTCTCCTCCCGACCGAAGAACTCTACTGCGCATGCGCCCGCTCCATGATCCTTTACGGTCGCTCGAGAATCTTCAGATCTTTGGACAGGAGTGAGCGGTGGAGACAGAGGTAAATTACCTTTTTGGTAACTTTTTATTTTTTTTTAATGTTTTTGCATATAACAACTGCTTGCTAGCAATAGATATATGCAAGTAAAGAAGATGGTTTAATTATACTTTAATTTCTGAGTGAAATTGATCGAGTTTAAAAATAACTAATTTCATCTTACAGCATCTCCGAATATAGATGAGATTCTATTTATGACTCATCACAAGTTCTGAAAGATTTCATCATCAAAGCACAACAGGCATTAATGATTTCTGCACGGCGAGGCTTGCACTGCCTGCAAAAGCTGCCTCAGAACGACATACTGGTTTTTTATTGCACTTTTATTTCAGTCCTTTTATATGTTTTTTTATGTAGAGGTTAAATTTGCGGGACAAAACCTAAATTCTGCCATTGCACAGGACAGGTTTTTTTTTAAATTAAGTTATGATCTAATGCCACTAATCTACTCCTGCAGACAGAGTGTACTAGTCTCTCTTTTGACTGCTACTTTACTCTAAGATATCAAATAGGTGGATATGTAAATCCTGAGCACACCCACACATATATAGTTTGTGATCATCATGCGCCAACCGGCCAATTGGATGTGGGATAGGCTCATATGAGAAAATACACTGCCTGGCCAAAAAAAAAGTCACCACCTGGATTTCAGGCAGTGTTATGATCTGGGGTTTCTTCAGTTGGTCAGGTCTAGGTTCAGCAACGTCATGTCCCCAAATAAATGAGTTCAGCTGCCTACATGAATATACTAAATGGCTAGGTTTTTCCATCAATTCATTTTTTCTTGCCTGATCGCACATTGGGCATATTCCGAGATGACAATGCCAGGATTGATCGGGGTCAAATTGTGAAATAGTGGTTTAGGGAGCATGAGACATAATTTTCACAAACGGATTGGCCACCACAGAGTCCAGACCTTAACCCAATTGAGAATCTTTGGCATGTGCAAGAGAAGTCTTTACGCAGTGGTCCGACTCTCCCATAACCAAGATCTTGGTGAAAACTTAATAAAACTCATGATGGAAATAAATCTTGTGACATTGCATAAGCTTATCGAAACTATGCTACGGCAAATGCGTGCCGTAATCAAAGCTAAAGGCGGTCCAACAAAATGTTAGAGCGTGTGACATTTTTGTGGGCCAGGCAGTGTATGTCTGACACCAACTTCCTCTACAACCGAATTGTCACGGATCGGGGCTCACAGGTATGAACTGGAATCAGGTCTGCGGATCCTATCTACTACACTGGCAGGGACACTTAGAGAAAAGGGTGCGAGCAGTGTAGGCTGATGAGTCCCAGAGCTGGAGTACAAGCAGGGAACACAGCAGGGGAACTGAATGAGGCAGTGGAAGACAGAATAGGCTGGTAGGTCAAGGTACTAGACAGGGTGCTGCAATGCAAGGTAGCTGGCATGGGGTCCCCCGAGATGTGGAATGTAAGGGCCAGCTGGTGTTCACCAGAGTTCCTGATTGTGGAGATGGACTTGGCTGCGTGCTGACCCCAGGTCACAATCCCTAGGTTCACCCAACAGCCAAGAAATGGTAGACAAGGCCAGAGTTCTAGACACGTTTCAGACACACATACAAAAGGACAAAACAATAGTCAGGGACAGACAGGTGATCAAGACTTCCAAGGACAATCCAAAGGATAGGGACAGACTGAAGACTGGGATCACCAGGGACAAGTCAAAGTTCAGGACAGACTGAGGACAAGGATTTCCAGGAACAAGCCAAAAGTTGGTAAACAGGCAAACTTCAAGGAATTCAGATTCATTCACAACCAGGGGGGGCTCTGCCTCTAGCTTGGGAAAGCGTTGCTGGGGCTGCGTGCCATGCACTGCCCTGGGTTTAAATAGAGGCAAGAAGAGGGAGGATCCACAGGATTGGCCACAAGCGGACTGCACTGATTGGCCGAGAAGCTGAATTAGAAACAGCAGGCGAGGTCGGCCGACGCCTAAAGCTGCCAGACTGGTGCAAGAGTGAGTCAGGTACAGAGCACATGCCTGGAGAACTACAAGCAACGGCACAGCCCTGCATGCCTGCAGTACCAGTGGTAAAAGGTCTGCATATACTTGTAGAACTACAAGTCTGCAGCTGAACTGTGACACGAAATCAGCTTACATGTTCAAAAGAGGGAATGGCTAACCATTAAAAAGGGCTTAGTATCACTCTTTTAGTTCAATAGGTGTTTATTGAAATTTTCACAAACATAGTATCACTCTTTTGAGATATCTTAGAAAGTCAATTAGTTTGAAAAATACAAGGGCAATGCCATTGTCAGCTTTAGAGTAACTGGTCCAACTAATATAGGCATGCCAGCAGAAAACTACAGGATGCAGATACCAGAGCATTCATCCCATACAAAGCAAGAGCAGCAGTGACCAGTCTTTATTACAGAAAGTTCTTACACGGAGGCAAAGTGTAAAGTTGTGTCACACTGGATAACTGCGCACATCTAGAAGAAATACACAAAAAAGACCAAAAATCTACTAAGAATACACATGCCTCTTGTATTTAAAAATAATTATTCTTTACACATTTCAGCTTTAACTGGCTAGGAAGCTGAAATAGAAAAGATTGGTGTTTTCCATCTGGCTGTGCAGTATAACAGAAGTGTAGAAATTACAAGAGTGGCTGAACAGAAATACAATACATGTATTATTACAGGGGAGCTGCTTGCGTGGAATTGTGCTTTTAATGCCTGAATTGAAGGTGATTTCATATCCGGCATTCAGACAGAACAATTCTATGGCTACCAAAGAGAAGTTAAATGACTATTCATCCACTTGGTATTTACCTGCTCTTTTATTCTCTCTCACGCAAGTAATTTGTTTTGTATTGTACACACACTTTATTTCCAGTACAATTACTATGAGCTCCTTGTGACATTCTATGCAGAATGGCAACAAAAGGCTGATCCATGTCCACAGAACTGAGGTGGTGGAATAACTGTTGTTCTTTGGAAATGACGAATACCCTACATGACTCAGCTGACTGACAACAGATGGAACAACACAGGTTTCCCTAAATGATTCATGGAAATGTTCGTGTTACAAATAGCATGGATTGTTTTTTTTTAATCAAAGTAATTTTCAGATGTCGAGTATAAATAAAATCAGTTACGTAATCCTTCAGAGATGTGCCCAGTTTAGATTTAAAAATAGTTAAAACATAAACCTTCAGCGGAATTATTTTACTGCAACAGCAGTGACATTATTTAATGCAGCAGTTGAACAATCTGAGAGATAATAGTGTTGGCAGTCCGCCCAGGTGTCTTATTTGTGTGCAGTTTTAAATGACCTGCCATCATTCTGTCTTCCAGCCAAATGCTTTGAGATGTTTTATTTATCGATTCTTTAGGACTCCAGCGAACCACAGTGAGAGCCATTATCCACAAATGGCGAAAACATGGAACAGTGGTGAACCTTCCCAGGAGTGGGCGGCCAACCAAAATGACCCCAAGAGTGCAGCGACGACTCATCCAAGAGGTCACAAAAGACCCCACAACAACATCCAAAGAACTGCAGGCCTCACTTGCCTCAGTTCCGGTCAGTATTCATGACTCCACCATAAGAAAGAGACTAGGCAAAAATGGCCTGCATGGCAGAGTTCCAAGACGAAAACCGCTGCTGAGCAAAAAGGACAAAAGTTTAACTTTTTGGAAGGCGTGTGTCCCATTACATCTGGCTTAAGAGTAACACCGCATTTCAGAAAAAGAACATCATACTAACAGTAAAATATGGCTTTGCACTAGCAGATGAATCCTGCATGTCTCTCTCTAAGCTGGCATGTACACACACTGACCCATACAGGTAGGTCTACCTGCCCTAATCAGCAGACCCAAAACATTGTCCATGGGATTGAGAACCCATCCCTCTAAAATCTCTAGTGACTTCCCAGTAAAACCAGCCATACCACATGTTTTGTAAAACAATATGAGGTTCCTCTACCGCAGAGACCTGGCTTCACCTTAAAATGCGTACTTAAGAAACCATGGAGCTTTTCCAGACAACATAACTAACAGGTTCTACAGTTACCAGGTTACAATATACTGAATATATATATATATATAAAAAAAAATAATAGAGAGAGAGAGAAAGACTGATTTCCCACCCTGTTAACATACAATGCTTCTAGATCTTTAACCCTTTGTTTGGACAGACATTGTTCATTTCAAGTATACAACTAATAAAGAACATTCTATGAGAGGTTAGTAGAGATCTGGATAGAGGAAAGCCAGTGGATGTAGTGTACCTGGATTATGGAAAGGCATTTGACACTGTACCACATAAATGCTTAACACACAAGCTATGGCCATAGATGAAATGGTGTGTACATGGAAAGAGAACTGGCTACAGGAACATGTCCAGAGAGTATTTATGAATGGCTCTTTTTTCACATTAAGGTGGAGAGTGGCATGTCTCAGGGTTCTGTGCTAGGCCCAATACTGCTTAACCTGATTATTAATGATATTGGGGAAGGTGTTAATAGCCATGTTTCTGTTTTTGCAGATGACACTAAAATTAGGAGGGTAATAGACACGGGCTTAGACAATATAACATTACAGGAGGACCTGGATAAAGTAGGGGAGTGGGCAACTATGTGGCAGATGAGGTTTAATGTTGAAAATGTAAATTAATACATTTTGGGGTTAAAAACAGGAAAGCGGAATACATATTAATAGGGACTCCACTAGGGAAGTCAGAAATGGAAAAAGATTAGGGGGTCGTAGTAGACCACAGATAGAATAAGAGCACGCAATGCCATGCTGTGGGAAACAACGCTAACAGAGTAAAGTCTTGCATTAAAAAGGGAATGTTCTGTAGAGACAAAGCACTCATTTTGCCACTTTACAGATTGCTGGTTTGGCCTCCTCTTGAGTATGCAGTTCAGTTTTGGTCACCAGTTCACAGAAAATATGTCCTTGAGCTGGAGAGAGTCCTGAGAAGAGCAACTGAGCTAATTAAGGGGCTGGAGGATCAAAGCTATGAGACAAGGTTACTAAATTTAAACTTGTTCACAATTGAAGTGAGAAGATTAAGAGGGGATATGATTTTGATGTACAAAATGTTAAGTGGTGATGGCAACATCAGCAATAAACTTTTTACTGTAAACTCCATAACAAAGACTAGAGGCCACCACCTAAAATTGGTGGAGAAAAGATTTAACCACAAAGAACGTAGGGGATTCTTTACAGTGGTTACATTTTGGAACTCTGTGCCACAAGCAATGGTACAGGAAAGCTCAGTAAGATTTCTAAGCAAGTAAAAAAACAAAAAACAAACCACCACTTAAAAATGGGAACAACGATTTTTTGAATAAAGTAGGTGTTATCATAATTTGGCTGCAAATGATCCTCTTTAAACCATATTTGTTGGTGTTGCAGCCCATGTCAACCAGAAATCTACTTTAAAGCTGAAATACTCACCACAGATCAACAGGATTAAGTGTGCTGGGAAAAAGGTCCTCTGACCCCTTACCAGTCCACATCCACATCCTGCAGTCCATTTCAGCATAAATCTCCCCATCATTTAGACATGTGTGGGTCCCCCAACCAAAAAGTGAATGGGCTATTAAAAAAAAAGTACATTGTTAGTAGAAGTACACAGTCTTACGTGTGAAAAACTTAATGTAGATGCCCATATTTAGTCTTTATTAAGATATGTGGACCTTGAGAAGTTCAGGCACAATTTACAGACAACACTATAGTAGTCTTCTGTGACCACTTCCCTCTATCTGATTTTCCATAGGAACATGTGGATTTATTTTTCCATGACAGCAAATAAAAATAAAAAAAAAGGTTGAGTTAAGCCAGTCATAGCTGTTCCAGGGATGTGGGTTGGGCGAGATCCTGAGCCATAGTAAAGATCTTAGCCTGCTCCACTCAACCCAAAGCTGAGAAATCTATTTTGGGTAGAGCTGTTCTTTAAAGTCCCTCTTTAGTTGATTTCTTTAGAAACCTGACCACATCATCAGAAAGTCCTGGCACTGGTTTTATATTGGTGGTCTCTCCAGTGGAAGAAAATACATTATCAGTGACACAGTTCTCTAAAACCTTTGCTCCCTCCTGATGTAAAATAATCTTTGCCATCTGAAAGCTGCGTAGGGCATATAAGTGTTTCTTCTGCTTTAATTCCAATATTTTCTCAGTAAGCTGATGGGAAAATAAATCATCTCCAGGCTGGGAGCTAAGTTCATAAAATGCATCTAAATTTGCCCGCATTTGGGCATCATCAATGTCTTCATCGGTTTGTAGTTTGGGTGAAGAGGTTATGGTACAACTCCTTTGTTCTGCAACAATGGAAGAACTGCTGCTGGGTGACGATGAAGAGGATCTTTCATTATCTTCTAGTTTTATTTTTTCATTGTCTCCACAACTGCTTGTTCTGTATCCTAAAGAAAGAAAATAAAATCCTTAATGGAGCAAAAAAATGTTTTCATAATTCAGAAACAATTAGACACACACAGAGTATAGGCTGATTCTGCTGCACAGTCTTATCAGGAACACACTAATTCAGTTAGAATTATATGGGCACAGGGGCACAGTTGGGTTAGGGAGTGGTAGTGTGTAGATATGAAGAATGGATGTACTGGTGTATCTCCACTTTGGGAGCCAAAGTAGTTTGTAAGTGCACTCGGGAGACATCCAAGTATGATAAGAAATACATGTATTCCAAATGGAAATGGACAGAACAGGCAGGAGGCTGCAACACATTTACAATGCTCTACATAGTAGGAACAAATATAGCCATGTTGTCTTCTCCCACTGGTGAACTCAGCACTTCATTGTAAACTTTGGAAATTATAGTATGCATGCAGTTATAAAACTGCATGTGTACAATCAATGTTCTAATATGTGGCTGGGAAATACAGTTTAAAAAAAAAAAAAGAGAAAAAGAGCTGCACGTCCTTTCCTGAGTTCCCATTGAAATCTCTATGCTCTTTGTCTCTCTGTTTTCCCCCTCTGCCCTGTCCTGAGTGTCCTCCCTACTCCGCTCGCCCACATGTGTGTTTATACTCTGTCTATGAGTATTTAAAAGTGTCTTTGCATTAGCATTGCACTGGATATGGTCACATCAATTGTTCCATCTTGTTTCTGCTATCCTAACCTTAAAAGAGAACTATGGGGTTAGGGCTTTTCCCCATAGTTCTTCTAAGGGTAACGGGAGGACACAAACTAGCATCCTTACATCACCCAAAAGCTCAGTATACTGCGAGCCGCAGCTCGCGGTATACTGAGACGCTGCAGCTGGAACGGATCCCGACAATTATGTCTGGATCCACCCAGCTGTGTGACAGCTGGCTCTGCCTATCTAAAGGCAAAGCCAGCTGTACCCGCCCCCTCACCGTCCGTTCCGTCAAATCAGCGCTGGAGGATCGGACAGGGGAGGGGGGAATCCAGTCCCTGCCCTGTCACGGCTCTCTGCCTCAACGCAAGGAACGTTAAAAGAGAACTATGGGGTAGTGTTTTTCCCCATAGTTCTCTTAAGGGTCACGGGAGGACATATACTAGCGTCCTCCCGTGATCCGAAGCTCAGTATATCGCGGTATACTGAGACCGCCGCAGGCGGGACGGATCCCGACAATGCTGTCGAGATCCACCCAGCTGCGTGAGTGACAGCTGGCTCTGCCTTTCTAGAGGCAGAGCCAGCTGTACCCACCCCCTCCCCTGTTCGTTTCTCCAGTCAGCGCTGGGGGATCGGAAAGGAGAGGGGGAATCGCTGCGGGGAGCCATGACTGACAGTTACTGTTCTCTGCAGGGAGATGATGGAGAAGTGAGCGAGCGACGGTATGTGTTCGCTCACTTCGTGATTTACTGAGCCGACCTGTGACAGTTTCATTGTCACATTCAGATTATGAGGCTGAGTGAATATCACTCACCTCATAGTTCTCCTTTGATCTTGTTATGTTGATACTTTGCATCTTCTGTCTCACTACGTTGTTATCTTTCAATTTTACTCTGGCTGCCTTCTTGCCTTACATCATATATTAGACTACCTGATTCCTCTGCAGTTTGTTGCACTCTTGTATCTGACTGCTTTGCTACTTTTACCAAGGGGACTCCTTGCTTTGTTGCACTTCAGTCTCTCCTAGTATTCCTCCTCAAGTGCCCAAGCACTTTATTTCCAGTTTCGTCCTTGGCATTTGCTGTATTTGATTGCCCTCTGTTGCTTAATTCATGAAGCAAACCCAAGGCCACACCCTGCAGGGTGTCTTGCAGCTTAAATACATATTTACCACTGGAGAGTATGGTACAGACCAGGCATTCCCAGGACCTGCATCTTGAGGTCTGCATATTATCATCCGCTGGAAATATAACTTCCTGCTTTCATCTGCCCGGTCTTCTCAATATCTATTTGTACCTTTTCTGATGACTTGCCTCTGAATACTATTTTCCTGCTTTGGCCACATTCCTGTGATGACCAAATCAGGAACAGGAGTATTCATGCTTTGGCCATCACCTGTGACTCATGACCCATGTTTTACCCTTTAACATTCCCTCGTTATATTTTTTCCCCCAGTTTCCTCAGCGAGTTTCCATCCTTCCTTAACCTGAACTGCAGTCTCCTGGTCCTAAAAAGCATCATGACTTTAGCAAGCCCCTTTTGGTAGGCACTGTAGTCAGATCCACATTATGTCACACCAGGAATTCTAAATTTAAACTGTAAATTGACAATGATCATCAAACTCTGCAACTAGTGGCGATCCCAACCCAGAAAGTGGCTGCTTTGTGAAGTGCTTGGTGGGTATGTTGTCTACATTCATAAAAAGAGCGGCTACTGAGGTATTGCTTCATGATCCAAGTGTGGCAAAAAAAGACATTCTGCTATGACAGAAGGGGACTCAAAGAACACCAGTGTAAAGGCCAAGTGGGCTTTAGTAGTCCAGGGTTACTTTAGTTTTAGAGAGGAATACATTCCATCATTAGTTTCTTATATGTCCGTCAATGTACGGTTTAAAGTGATTGTAGGCGTATCAGTGCACAGAGTTGATTGCAGTCTGTGATACTTCTTTTTAATTTACACTAACAGTTAATTTTCTGGACAAGCTTTTGGGTGCCTAACTCATTCTCAGTCCAAGCAGTACTGATACACAAAAGGTAAGACACAAAATCCAGCGACAGATATACAGTATGTCAATTGAAAAGGCTATTTCAATGCACCTGTACTTAGCATATGGTCTCAACGTTTGGAAATAGAAATAAGGCTATAAAAATGTTAAGCTTAGGGAGGACTCGTTTCACACATCCTCCTGCTTGCATGGATTCTGAAACCATGCTAGAAAAACACAAAATGTAGCTCTGTCCACCACCACATCTTACCCCAAAATTCCCTCACACTAATCCAACACAAAATCTGGCAATTGCGGACTCTTTTTTTAATGTGACCCTGTCAAAAAAGAGGTTACATTTTGCAGCCAAAGATTTGATTGAGAGTAGGAGGCAGCCTTTGCTTATTCCTGGTCACATATGTCATGCATTATGCTGCAGATGTCTTTTCTGCCCTGGAACTAGCACATCCTCTGGAAGTCAGACACTGGCAGCCTACAGAATTAGATGATTGCCTTGGCTGTGACAGATAACAGCTCCAATCAGGCTGCTTTTAACATGTGTAAAAGAGCCAATTCAATGTCCACAGCAAGTTCAAGAACTCAAAGGCCGATGGGAAAACACCCTCTCTTAATGAGGCTGATTTACATCTAAAAAGCAAAATAGCCCTTGTGTATGTATGTTCCATTTCTATCATGTTCTTCACGAGTATAGGGGAAGCAGATTTACTTTGAGATGCCCTATAGTGCTTTTCAATTCATTTTCATGTCCTGATGATTTCTGCAAATTAGATGAAATTACAGAGTGCACCGGCTTTTGTTTTGCTTTAGTGACGGCAAACGTAAATTCTTGTACAAAGGGCTTTTCTTCTCATCATCAAATCATTAGTCCAAGGTCTTTGTGATCTTTTAACAACTACTGTATTATTTATTTATTTAGCTCTGGCAATGTATCTGCCACTCTAAATAATAAGACTGTGCCGCAACAGGTTTGAAAGATGTGTCTGGATGGGGATGTAGCATTATGTTAGGCACCCTGATGTCTCTCTTACATCTGTTTCAGCCCGATAGTACTAGAATGCACAGAACAGTGTTCTCTCGGCTGGCACACCCCACACTAGTCTTACCCTATCACACGTGTTTTTCCGTGCATGCCCCCCAATTTTCTGAGATGGGAAAGGGGGGCACATTATAGTGATAAAGAACAACTCCAGCATTTTTTTTGTCATTAACCTTTGCAGTGGGGCTACCCCACACCTGGGCATTTTGATGCTGAAAGCTAAGTGCCACAAAACTCTCAACACAAGAAACCCAATTCATTTCTATGGCCCATTGTTCACACCTGAGAGTTTTGTTCCAAGCTGTAAGACGCCGAACGCTGGAAAAGGTACATGAGCTTCCTTCGGGCAGATTAGAGCACGTTTGGCCGCATAGACTTCAATGGAAGAGCATTAAAACGTGCAACACAAGTGCTTTGCACATTTCTGTGCGCGTTTGGTGTGCACTTTTCCTCATTCACAGCAATGCATTTTGATCTGTTCAAGAAAATGTGTGTCTTTGCCTATGCGCGTCTAACGCACGTAAAAATGTGCAAAACGCGCAAACCATGCGAGGGAAAAACTTGCATAAAAACACGTGTTTTGTGCATGGAAATGCTGACGCCTAGGTGTGAATAGAGACAAAGTGTTAGCTTCTTTACAAATCAGAGTGGTATTCAGTGGAGCAGACAGTGTGAAAGGTAGGTATGCACACTCTTCTTTCATGAGTATATCTTCACGGAGTAATTTTAGAATAGAGACTTTAACCACATTCCTTGATTTACGATAAGCATTCAGCACTTCACATAGGGTTGCCACCTTTTCTTCAAGTGAAACCCGAACATTCTAGCGCTGCATGCAGCAATTTGCAGGTGGCTATGCGGGCTCTCAGGTGGGCTTTGCCGGCTCTCAGATGGCTGCGTTGGCTCTCAGGTGGGCTATGCGGGCTCTCAGGTGGCTTTGTAGGGTCTCAGGTGGGCTATGCGGGCTCTCAGGTGGCTGTGTAGGCTCTCAGGTGGGCTATGTGGACTCTCAGGAGTGCTGTGCGGCCTTGTGGTGTCTCACCAGGGGTCCAGAGTTACTTAGCATATGGTCTCAACGTTTGGAAATAGAAATAAGGCTATAAAAATGTTAAGCTTAGGGAGGACTCGTTTCACACATCCTCCTGCTTGCATGGATTCTGAAACCATGCTAGAAAAACACAAAATGTAGCTCTGTCCACCACCACATCTTACCCCAAAATTCCCTCACACTAATCCAACACAAAATCTGGCAATTGCGGACTCTTTTTTTAATGTGACCCTGTCAAAAAAGAGGTTACATTTTGCAGCCAAAGATTTGATTGAGAGTAGGAGGCAGCCTTTGCTTATTCCTGGTCACATATGTCATGCATTATGCTGCAGATGTCTTTTCTGCCCTGGAACTAGCACATCCTCTGGAAGTCAGACACTGGCAGCCTACAGAATTAGATGATTGCCTTGGCTGTGACAGATAACAGCTCCAATCAGGCTGCTTTTAACATGTGTAAAAGAGCCAATTCAATGTCCACAGCAAGTTCAAGAACTCAAAGGCCGATGGGAAAACACCCTCTCTTAATGAGGCTGATTTACATCTAAAAAGCAAAATAGCCCTTGTGTATGTATGTTCCATTTCTATCATGTTCTTCACGAGTATAGGGGAAGCAGATTTACTTTGAGATGCCCTATAGTGCTTTTCAATTCATTTTCATGTCCTGATGATTTCTGCAAATTAGATGAAATTACAGAGTGCACCGGCTTTTGTTTTGCTTTAGTGACGGCAAACGTAAATTCTTGTACAAAGGGCTTTTCTTCTCATCATCAAATCATTAGTCCAAGGTCTTTGTGATCTTTTAACAACTACTGTATTATTTATTTATTTAGCTCTGGCAATGTATCTGCCACTCTAAATAATAAGACTGTGCCGCAACAGGTTTGAAAGATGTGTCTGGATGGGGATGTAGCATTATGTTAGGCACCCTGATGTCTCTCTTACATCTGTTTCAGCCCGATAGTACTAGAATGCACAGAACAGTGTTCTCTCGGCTGGCACACCCCACACTAGTCTTACCCTATCACACGTGTTTTTCCGTGCATGCCCCCCAATTTTCTGAGATGGGAAAGGGGGGCACATTATAGTGATAAAGAACAACTCCAGCATTTTTTTTGTCATTAACCTTTGCAGTGGGGCTACCCCACACCTGGGCATTTTGATGCTGAAAGCTAAGTGCCACAAAACTCTCAACACAAGAAACCCAATTCATTTCTATGGCCCATTGTTCACACCTGAGAGTTTTGTTCCAAGCTGTAAGACGCCGAACGCTGGAAAAGGTACATGAGCTTCCTTCGGGCAGATTAGAGCACGTTTGGCCGCATAGACTTCAATGGAAGAGCATTAAAACGTGCAACACAAGTGCTTTGCACATTTCTGTGCGCGTTTGGTGTGCACT
This sequence comes from Nanorana parkeri, assembly GCF_000935625.1. Lineage (NCBI taxonomy): Eukaryota > Metazoa > Chordata > Amphibia > Anura > Dicroglossidae > Nanorana > Nanorana parkeri. The sequence goes on along the minus strand of NW_017306296.1, from coordinate 821,471 downwards.
TTTCCTCATTCACAGCAATGCATTTTGATCTGTTCAAGAAAATGTGTGTCTTTGCCTATGCGCGTCTAACGCACGTAAAAATGTGCAAAACGCGCAAACCATGCGAGGGAAAAACTTGCATAAAAACACGTGTTTTGTGCATGGAAATGCTGACGCCTAGGTGTGAATAGAGACAAAGTGTTAGCTTCTTTACAAATCAGAGTGGTATTCAGTGGAGCAGACAGTGTGAAAGGTAGGTATGCACACTCTTCTTTCATGAGTATATCTTCACGGAGTAATTTTAGAATAGAGACTTTAACCACATTCCTTGATTTACGATAAGCATTCAGCACTTCACATAGGGTTGCCACCTTTTCTTCAAGTGAAACCCGAACATTCTAGCGCTGCATGCAGCAATTTGCAGGTGGCTATGCGGGCTCTCAGGTGGGCTTTGCCGGCTCTCAGATGGCTGCGTTGGCTCTCAGGTGGGCTATGCGGGCTCTCAGGTGGCTTTGTAGGGTCTCAGGTGGGCTATGCGGGCTCTCAGGTGGCTGTGTAGGCTCTCAGGTGGGCTATGTGGACTCTCAGGAGTGCTGTGCGGCCTTGTGGTGTCTCACCAGGGGTCCAGAGGCAGGCAGAATGGTATCAGGAAGACAGAGATGTTTACAGGCACCTGCGGCTCATAGGAAGGTTGTCGTGGTCCCCAGCAAGCACGGAACCTCAGGCAGCTGCATCTGGCAAAAGATTTAAAGTGCTGGCACTTAGTGTCTCTTGTCCTGGTGTCAGCTGGCCTGAAACCTGGATACAGGACTCAAAAACTGGGCTGTCCAGGTGAAACCCAGACAGGTGGCAACCCTAACTTCACATTGGGATGCACCGGCATGCTAAAGGCTAAATCTTAAAGGCTAAATTTACTTTTCTCATCATTTTTCATGTTACACTAATATTTAGGGTATAATGTGAAACATCCCCAGCCTCCACACCAACAACCCCCCACTCCACTTACCTGAATCATGGAGTTCTTCTCCCTACAGGCTGCTGAAACTTTTTGAATTTGGCGCGGTTCCACCTGCAAGGCCACCACATTCATTTACAGATCCTTTGACAGGCCCACCCTGGCAGAGGGACTTATAGTTCTCAATTAAGTACAGTGACGTCACTGCAACTGTAGTCCAGACACTTCCTCCCATCCCTGTAACTGACAGTCAATACCTCGGTATGGATAGGGGCAGGGAGGAATAGTCTGCAGCAGCCTAAACATTGCATCTGCAATCAACCACTGATCGTGGTGGCAATGCTTAACAGGTTACAATGCAAAAGAAAATAAATGCACATTATTTCTTTTATGAATGTGTATGCATATATTATTTTTTTGTAAAAAGCGGACTGTGCTTTTTAATTTCCCCTTTTATTTAAGTTCACAGAAACCGCTGTAACGTTTCAGAAATTTGCCTGGGCTTCTGTTGACTAAGCAAAACGGCACATTGTGGAATTCTCCTATGCAAGTCATGGCGGTGATATCCTGCGCGCTGCTGATTACCGCCTTGTTAAACAGCACACGTGTTAACATTTCATAGAACACACACTGCAAATGGAATGACTGCTATTCAATTAGAAACATTAAAACACCTTCCTAAAAAGTGCAAAGGCTACATTTAATTAAAGTGTGTGTGTTTATTTTCCAGCAGATGATCTTTGAGTATAACCAACATGATGATGGAGCAGACATGCAGCAACAGTGGAAGAAGGTGAAAATACATTCATTATAAATACAGTACATTCATGCTGTGTGCTAAGTGCACACACCGCTCACATCTGACAGATATTTATTCAGAGGCAACCTTTCCTCTACAATTATTTCTTCTGAAATGGAGAGGGCATAAGAAAGAAGGAAATCCTTAACTCGCCACGTGAGCCTGCTGGAGGTGATCCATTGACTGACGCACTGGAAATGAATAGTCCAATTCCAATCCCACACATCAGGCAAGCTGCAGAAATTGATCCTGGCAGATTTAAAGCTGAACTGTAGCAAACTCAGTCATGTTAAATGTATATTTATTCCTAATTATATTGTGAAATGTATTTATTTATTACCAGTGAGCTCTTTGCATTTGAAACCCACTTGCAGATTCCCCTTTTGGCAGCATGCAGGGCAGCAAGGGAACAGCTGTGACTGCTATGTACAGAAGCTCTTGTGAGATAGAACAGTGCAGCCATCGACACGCCCCCTAGAGCATGCAGTGGGTGGTACTCAGTGGGAGGAGCATGGTTTCCTAAATCCCTCCCCCAGACCAGTGTCTGTATTACCATTCTACAGTCAAACAGCGTAGCTGGAGCTAATTCTTGAATATAAATTAAAACGAGTAAATAGTAGAGAACTAAAGAAGAGCCATGGAGAACATAAAAACATGACATATTGCTGCTAACACTTTTTCTAATTCCTTTATTATGGTGACAATCATAGGCGTGCACAGTCAATTGCATTATGTGAGCACACAACAGTACAAAACACACACACGTGTGTGTGTGTGTGTGTGTGTGTGTGCGTGTGTGTGTGTGTGTGTGTGTGTGTGTGTGTGTGTG
>NW_017306296.1:815831-818820 GCF_000935625.1 Nanorana parkeri | reverse complement strand
ATATATATATATATATACACACACACACAAAGTATATTTTGTCGACAGAACGGATTTTCTTTGCGCATGTGCAGTGTTCTCTCTGCTATTTTTTTTTCGTATGAAAATTCCGCTAATCCATCGATTTTAGTTCCATTCGAAAAAAGTTTTCCAGCCTCACCCTTCGAGAAAATTTGAGCCGGATTAAAGTGAAAAAATTATTTCCGAATGAAAATCAAAGAGTGTTGGCACCTTTAGATGCATTTACAGACAATCCTGTGTGTAATCATCTATAGCATAGGAACACAAGAGGGCAAAGACTGTACCTAAGTAACCCTCAAGTTCTTGGTGTCCTAAAAGTTAGCAATCTGAATGACCACACACAGAGACTGGGGTATAAACCTTCCTGCAGGTTACGTCATCACATGATATACAGTGGAATATGTTAACCTAGCTCGATACCTGCTTTTTTGACCATGCCGTTTTCATTTGTTTGATCATTTAAAATATTCTGTTAAATCAAAAGCAAAATCAGCTTTTTATTAAATATAGAATAAACAATGATAGATTAAGTTTTGTCAGTTTGAAGTTATTTCAGAGAAAAAGTTGGGGTTCTTTTTTCATGGAAGAGTACCAACAAATTCATCCATAGTTGTACTTGGGAAGCTATATCTGCTATGATTTTTCTGTGCAATGAGAGTACTCTTACTGACCGCTGAGGGAGTTTTTTCAGACAGTAAAATGTTGGCTAGAAAGTAGACTGTGAACTGGAAGCACCCAACACATATGATAATTATGCTGACTTTATACCTATGTGTTGTAGTAACATATTATGAACCCCGACATAAGGGAGTGTATGTGTGTTGCAGTACAACGCAACACATGGTAATAAACTGCCATGAGTTGTGGGGGACTGCATTGGAGAAAAAAAAATTGCAGATGCATTTCTATGGTCCATTGTGGAACATTAAAATGAATGGGTTGCCCAAATGCAATGCACGTGTATTAACTCAGGCAGGAATGGGGGAAGAAGCGGATGCAGAGCACATTTCAGAGGCCAAACAACCACAAAATGGATCCCCAATTTGCCTCTGGGACCTAGCTGCATGGCCTGTGATGTCTACACTTCATTAATTAAAGATTATCATTTCCACATCTATATAAAAATAAATATATGCATTAAAAAATATAACTCTTTAAGAATAACAGTAAAGCAAAAGGGGATGCAGTTAATATATGCATATTTAAAAAATAATAATATTCTTTAAACTGCATCCAGAACACAATATGACAACAATTCCACACATCTAAGAATATGTTTTATCTTCATGAGAATAATTTATCACTATAGCGCCGCGTCTGCCTTTTGTAGCAAACAAAACAAATTCACCATGAAAAATGTAATTATAATGTCATCATAACTGTGTATTATCAGAGCTTTAACCCATAAAGCCTTCTCTAAGGAAATATTGTTTCACTTCCTTTATATATCATTTAAATTATTTTCACTAAAAGTAATTGTCATATTATACCACAGCTCTGTTTAATTATTCACAGCAAATGTGAGCTTTATCTTTCTGTAATCCATATTCATAACCTGCCTGCGATCTTCCTTGTCTCTATTGCTATAATCACACAAAAGGGAGAACTTATCTTTGATTTAATTAACACTGCTTTTAGGCTAGCCATGTCAAGCATAAATACCACAGCAAATGCTGTCATTTCTTTTTTATAAACTGACCAAAGACAACAACCAAAGTAGTACTGTATCCCACTGCACAACTCATTACCTGGAGTTTTTTTTTATACCACCCAACATCAAATGTAGAGTCTGCACTACTCGATAGGGTGTGTTAAAGGGATAATATGGCAAAGTTTAAACTAAAAAAGTGTCTTGAAGCCTGAGAGGGATAAAATGAACTCTTCTTCTGGAGCAGAAGGTCTACCTACAGAAGCCTCACCTTCTTTTTCTAGGGGAAGAGGAGTACTCTTATTCCCTATGATTTCTTTGATGTAGGTTTCCTGAGATGTACCTCACTTTGTGCAGGGAGTTCTACAGACCAACACTTAAGACTAAGAATCTTTCTCATGTGAATGGAAAGGAGGCTCATCCTGGATATCTGGGGAAGTATATCAGCTAGTATGCCCACACAGTAGCACAAGGACACAGGCAGCAGCTCCTGGTGTTGTGAAAGACAGACAGATCCATCAAAATAGTGCCAGGGGCAAACACCATGCCCTTAGTTCAGACCTCAAGGGTCTGGCAGTCATAGATTCAATTGCGGATTGCATGGCGGTATCAGCTAGAGAAAACAGGGCCTTAAAAGAGAGCTTCTAACCCTTTATCCACTGGGTTCTTGAAAATAATAACATCTCCACTGGAACCATCAAGGTCTAGTTTAGGAAGGAAATGGCCAGATCCACCAAAGGCACAGTCTATTTCTTAGGATAGCCCTCATCAATAAGAGAATTGCTGAGGAAAATTAATTTGAAAGGCCGAAAAGCTTTAAAGGGGGAGACCATTCACAGTATAGAACTGGCTCTAAGAGTGAGAGGGCTGGAAAGGTCTCCCAGGTTGGAGACCTTAGGCTGGGCTGACTGTTCAACACCAAACATGCGTGCACTGTATCAATGATGGTAGAATGTTTTGGATAGATATCTCAATTCATCCTGATCAGATTCCTCAGAGGCAAGGGATGCTTCATCCTCAACCCCCTCTTCCTCAGGCAGTGCAGCAGCCACAAGAAGTAAGTCAGAAATTCACTCTGGAGGTGAGAATGAAGGGGCATGCTTGCAACCCATGTGATCTTTGACCTTTAAAAGTATTGAGTTCCTACCTGCAAAGACAGACATGGTGCTTGAGAACTCCTCTCTGCAGAGAGAGGTAGTAGCAGGGGAGTGTGCCTGAGGGAGCAATGGAGACCCAGAAGAAGAGAGAGTTAGACTGGGGACAGCTGTCACAGCCGAGGGGACTGGGGCCCTCAGGAGAGAAACTATGACCACCAAGACA
>NW_017306296.1:813209-815627 GCF_000935625.1 Nanorana parkeri | reverse complement strand
CTTGCACTTTTCTTCTGCCATATGCTGTGCAGAAGGTTCCCAAGGGGTACTCACAATCTTCACCCTGTGGAGAGTGAAGGGTAGCCTTTAAGCTAGTAGCTAGCTTATGATGATATATACAACTACAAGAACAGGGGCGGATCCAGAGTCTATTCTCGGGAGGGGCACTGCCAGAAAATAAAGTTTCGCTTACAGAACGGTTAATATTTTATTTAACGTATCATACAGTCCTAACCTTGTTTAAAACAGCGACACCTTTATCATTCCAGATTACAGATTTGCTTTCTAGTGTTGACTGTGCTCCTGATGACTTTTTTGCACTAGTACTGAAGAAGGAATCTATAGTCCTGCAGTTCACTCTTTTTTGACTCATTTTGATTTTTCTATAACTAAAGCACAAAAGTGCACACCACATAAAGTAATTGACTTTATAGCACAGCACTGCACATTGGTGACATGTACATGTACCATAATTAAACCAAACCAATGCTTGAATACTGCAAAAACACTATACATTGCAATTGTTTATGTATAACAGCAATTGTGCCTTTTTTTACACATCCTGACACTTTAATTGTGCAGGAATGGATCCTCTACCAAACAACAGTTGCACATTGTGTGATTATAATGGGTCTTTCATCCATTACTGTGTGTTTTATTGATGCAGAGTCTGTGGTGCATGCACACAGTGCACATTGCTATGTTTTATTCCTTTGGAGCTTGTGATACACGCGGTCCAGGCGCAGTGTGAAGGATGGAGGGCACAAAACTGAAGAAAGGGGGACCCGGTAACTGGCAATGTCAGCAGTTACCAGGGCCCTCTTCGTCCTTTCTGGGTCACCCCCACAAGTGGCAAAATACTAGGGCCCCATTGCAGCTGTGAATACTGTGACCCTGGTAGTTCCACCACTGTATAGAGGACTACAAATCCCAGCAATACATTATACAACAATGCAGAGTAACACCAACTATAGAGGACAACAAATCCCAGCAATAAATTATACTGCAATGCAGAATACCAATACCATCTGCTATCTTGGACTACAAAACCCAGAAATACATTAGACAGCGATGGAGAATACCACCAACTATAGAGGACTAAAAATCTCAGCAATGCTGTATACAGCAATGCAGAGTAACACCAACTATAGAGTACTACAAGTCCCTGCAATGCATTATACAACAATGCAGAATATCATCAGCTATAGAGGACTATAAATCGCAGCAATAATACATTATATAGCAATGAAGACTACCAACAGCAATAGAGAACTACAATTCCCAGCAATACCATTATACAGCAATGCAGAATAGCATCAGCTATAGAGGACTACAAATCACAGCAATACATATTACAGAAATGCAAAATAATATGAAGCTACATACTCTGTGTTGCTCTGGGTTAGACTGATGTCTCCAGGGTCTCAGGAGGATTGTACGGGCTCTCACCAGGGGTCCAGAGAGTTTCACAGGTGCATGTGGGTGCAGCAGAGGCGGCTCCCTAATTAGGCTCTCAGGTGGCCAATGCGGACTGTCATAGCGTATGTTCTCAGAAGCTGCACACAGCGCACGCTGGTTTAAGTAGTAACCAGCATGCTCTGTATGCAGCTTTGGACAGCATGGGAGATGGGAGGCTGTGCTTGTCGGTGGATCCAGGGATCAGGTGAGTATTAAAAAAAAAAAAAAAATGTATGTTCCCGGGGTTCCCCATGTAGGGCTCATTCACACTGGAATCGGCCGACACGTACAGCTCCGTGCTGCGTGCACAGCTGTATCGGGCAGTTCCCGGGAAGGACAGGTGCTGCGTGTGATTAGTACACAGCCCCTGTCCTTCTCTATGGGAGTACACCCCCCCTGCGCTCACCCGCCCTGCACGTCCGTACGACCATACGAGTACAATCACCCGCACCGATGTGCAGGATGGGTGAGCATAGGGCGGCTTACGGCCACATAGTCCTATAGAGAAGAACAGGGGCTGTGTACTAATCACACGCAGCACCTGTCCTTCCCGGGAGCTGCCCGATGCGGCCGTGCACGCAGCACGGAGCTGTACATGCCGGCCGTTTCCAGTGTGAATGAGCCCTTAAAAAAACTGGTCACCTTACCCTTGTGGTCAGTGGGGGCTCTGGTGGGTAGGGGGGGCTCTCCTGTGGCCCCACCAGCCAGTCTGCCCGCAGCAGATGCCGGAGGGCCCGTCACCAACCCCACCCCACACGCTAAAGGAAGCCCCTGGCCGCAGGTGCAGTGGCCCTCCCTCCGCCGTCTCTCTGCCACCTGCACCGCTACAGATGCGGCTCTCTAAATGCGCAGCCGCTCGCTCAAGGGGGTACTCGAGAGGCCCCAGTGTGCAGCCCTCTATCATGCCTGATTAGAGGGCCGCGTCTGCCTGATCCAGCCAGCACGGATCGCATACCGAGG
>NW_017306296.1:761025-810589 GCF_000935625.1 Nanorana parkeri | reverse complement strand
TGTGAGCGCGGGTCGCGGTAGCGACACTGTGCCGCGGGGGGGGGGGGGGGGGTCAATTGCTCCATTGCCGCCCCCCCTCCCCCAGATCCACCACTGTACAAGAAGCGTCTAAAATGTAATAGCACTAATGTTTGCACTGTATAAAGACTTTATAAAGACTCACTATCTTGGAGTACAAACCATTCTCTACCTAAATGGAAAAAAAAAAGTTTGGCTATAGGAATACTTTGAATTCAGTAGATCGCAAGTAAGTGGTAAATGGGCTGGTGCGACCGAAACAAAATGTTTAAAAAATCAATAATTAAAACTTGGTTACAAACTCCTCCCCAAACCTGCCCATGGACCAGGACTTGGATCTGTTCCTGTAAAATAGGGACATTGTGTACTGAGCTCCTTGTTAGAATACACTTAAAACAGAACTACAACCTCCTATTCCTTACAGCCAAGGAAAGTGCCAACTTGCCCTCTATTTGGATTGCAGTTACCATGGTGCTGTACATGTGATCAGCTATGACACCAGCCCTTTGAGGGCTTATAAGTTCGGTTGGGAACTGAAATAAGCACACTGGCAACCTTGACCAGTTGGCATGCCTTAAAAGTAACTGTTTTGGGAGACATTTTTTGCTGGATAAAGTTTCTCTTTAAGGCCTCCTACACATGGACATATGGTTTCTGCCAGCAAGGTACTGTGTAAAAATTGATCCATAGTAAATTTATTTTCATAAGGACATACTGTACGCATGCTTATGTCCATATGAGCTGAGATGCATACATGCAGCTTGTATTACAACTCCCCCTTGCCATGAAGGAGTGGAATGAGTCATTCACTTTTCAGCAATGGGGATGTGGGTGCAGAATGATCTCGATTCTCAGGCATAAATGAGTCCGAGGTTGTTCTGTAATTGTGCCGCTTACAAGTGAATGCCTCATTTAAAGTCAATTAAGGCCAGGGGGAGATGTAAACATCAACAATGGGTAGGTACAGAATTACCTCAGCTTCCATCATCCATGATGGAAGGCTGAGATCAATCTGCGCCTGCTTCGCTGTCACTGCCTACACATTGTTTATGCCAACTGGGCTACGTCTGCCTCAGCGATACTCATGCAATCATTTGCACAAATGTTTATATGTGTACTTTGCAAAATGCGATCAACATCCGAACGTGGACGCATATTTTTCTAGTTTTGGTTTCCAGAGCTAAGCTCTGCGGACTAATACATACTTGGGTGAATAGGCCTATAGCATCAAATAATGCTGCACTCCGATAGATATATAAAGTAGGGATGCACCGATACCACTTCTGAAGATGGCGGACACGGCACAGGTACTCGTTTTATGTTTTGGAGTATTTGCACGAGTACGAGTACTCATGCAAATACTCGGTATCGCTGCCGATACCGATGCTTGTATCGGTATCGGTGCATCCCTAATATAAAAGTATGCAGTATGGATCTGAATGCAGTATGAGGGCATGAGCCCTTATACTGCAGATGTTACTCAATGGACAAGAGGAAAGTGTACCACAATCCTGGAATTGGCACGTATACATAAACACAGCCTTTGTGTTGCAATGATAAAACTCTTCTGTACATTAAAGCCAAGTACAATGAAACAGCTACACTGTGTGGCCAGATTATTATGATCACCTGACATTTGTAGGCAAATTAGCTATAATTTTGCGCTGAAGTTGCTAGAGGGCCAGACCATTATAAATAGGGAAGCAGGTTGTTTACCACGACAGTAGAAGTGATTTTTTTCTGAAGATATGGGTGAGCAACGCGATTTAACATCCTTTGAACGTGGGATGATTGTTGGCGCTCGGAGCCATGGAGCGAGTATCGGCAAAACAGCAGAATTCATTAAATGTTCAAGAGCAGCTGTTGTTAAAGTGTTTAAAGACTGGACTGTCAGCCGAAAATCAGAACGGAGAGTGGCAAGACTGGTGCAAGACAACAGAAGGGCAACAGTGCATCAAATTACTGCAGATCATAATCAGGGATCCTCTCAAATGATCTCTGAACGTACTGTTCGCCGTACACTGCATCGTATGGGATATGGAAGCCGAAGGCCTGTTCCAACACCTTTGCTGTCTGCAGTTAACAAGATAAAACGTCTCCAATTCGCACAGGAACTCAAGGATTGGACAGTCGAGGATAGGAAAAAAGTAATGTGGTCCGATGAATCACATTTCCAGTTGCATCATGCAGATGGCAGAGTGAGAATTTGGCGGACACAGCATGAAAGCATGCACCCCACATGCATAAATACAACCCTTCAAGCTGGTGGGGGCAGTGTTATAGTTTGGGGCATGTTTTCCTGGCATGATTTGGGCCCTTTAATTCGTGTGGAACAACGGCTGAATAGCACAACATACCAATATCGTTGCTGATCAAGTTCATCCTATCATGTTGATGGCGTATCCCAATGGACATAGCTTCTTCCAACAATACAATGCACCATGCCACGTTGCTTGTATTGTGCAGGAGTGGTTTCAAGAACACGAGGGAGACTTTACCTTGCTTAGGTGGCCCCCACAATCACCAGATCTCAATCCAATTGAGCATTTGTGGGACAAAGTTGAAAGAGCCATTAGGCAGCTGGTTCCACAACCATCAAATCTCACAGAACTGGACAGTGCTATTGATCAGGCATGGTGTCAGATTCCTCGCATCACCTTTCAACATCTCGTGGAGTCAATGCCAAGAAGAATCGCCGCAGTATTGAAGGCAAAAGGTGGCCCAACGAAGTACTGATGGGGTGGTCATAATAATCTGGCCACTCAGTGTATATTACAATGCATTCCATATATAATTTCCTTTGATACAATATCATGGTTTTGTTCAGGATATTTCTAGTTAAGAGTTAATAACCTAGAGGAAACATGATCAGTATAATTAACCTGAGAATATGTTGTAAGCCTTTTAGTGCATGTCATGATATACTTTTATACACTTGTTTTCACATTTCCACCGAGACTGTGCTCTTGTATTTGGATGCCAACAGAATAGCATACAAAAATTATTCCTGTCACATCCATTCTATCTTTAGACAGTGCGTGGCTGCATTTCTTTTAAATAATGAGTGAAAACAAACACAGGAGGCATGACGGGTTAGATAAAAATAGACCAGTGCTGCGTTTTTTATCTTATTTCATTTAAATGTGACGTGAGCAACACCGAATTAGAATAAAGATGTCTGTATACAGGCTTATGGTTATTAATCAATCACTTCCCTGGCTTTATGAGGAAGATGCCTCCACAATCTATCAATACCTGACCAGTAATGACTGCATATTAAAAGGTTAGGCTGCCTGATGTCACAGGCAATGACAGACTAAGAAGGGTATATAATGAAGGCACATAAGGATAGAAATAGCTCAGAATCTTAATGCATTACAAAGCCTACTTGAGAAGTTTAGCATGGCTGACACTTTAAACAGAACCAGTCAAGATCTGTAAGAATTCAAATCAACACTCTAAAGAGGACAAGTACTGTGGAAGCTTTGCCCAAAAAAGGGAAGCAGAGGGCAAATATCTAGTCACTAGCATTGTATATAGGCTCCTTGCAGCGTATCTTGTTCCAATTATTAACTTCCCATGTTTTGTTGGTCAGTGTCTTTGTATGGAGGTGGATTAACGTCTCAGCGACGTTTCGAGACCATGCGGTCCCGTCCTCAGGCAAAACAGAGAGTATCTGTTTGCCTGAGGACGGGACCGCATGGTCTCGAAACGTCGCTGAAATGTGTGTTATCTCAGTCAATAAACAGCATTGGCTTTAATATCATGGAGTGCGAGTGACTACTTTAATCTATCTACATTTCACGGAGACATTCGTCACCACCACACCCACCCAGTTGGATTTGGGTTTTTGTCCGGTCAGGAGTGCGATGGGACAGGAGGATTACGTTTTGTATGGAGGTGGACATCTTGGCACAGGCGGGGCTTTTCTTCATAATGTCAGAGCTGCCACCTGGTGACTATTGATCTACTGACTGGGGGAGGAATATTCAAGAAGCAGCAGGAGAGTTGAAGAAAGCAGAGATTCAGAGAATAGATAAAAAACAGAAGCAGGGAGATCCTTGCAGAGCAGGTAGAGCAAGGAGAATTGTGAGCAGCGCAGTAATGACATCTCCAAATCTTGCTCCAAATCTCATGAGACTAGAAGTTACAGCTATGAGACACCAGGCAGTCAGGAGGAATTCAAAGTGAAAGATTGTTCAGGCTATGGCTTAGGCACAATTGACATAACTACATGTTCATTGTAATAGAGCAAATCTTACTTTTTTTTAACTCAGGGTTACTGCAAGATGTTATGATAGTTCAGCTATACCTGATGTATGGGGACTGATGCTTGTGCTTGGTCATGGCTGGTGCAAATAGCTGCACAACTACAGTACATCCCATATTGGGAGTTTCACTCATTTATATATGACCTAGTTTTAAATGAGGATTCCTACTGAAGGTTTCTATTTTTTTTCCAAACAATACATTTTAACCGCTTGAAGACCAGGTGTTTAGATCCCCTACCTGGTGCTCTATAGCCGGCGGATCGCTTGTATATTAACGGGCATCGCTGCCTCTTTTCAAATAGCGGGGATTTCCCGCTCGCGCGCAGCGCGCCCGAGCGGGCGGATGTAACAGGACGTGTATACACGCCCAGTTACATCCAAGAAGCTCCCGGCAGGCCGTGTATACACAGCGGCTGGCCGGGAGGTAATTAAAGTAAAACTATGGGCAAAAGAAAAAAAAATGACATATTATATGTGATGCAGTCTGCCATCAGAAATAACAAAGCATTTTGTATAATCCAATGACCGGTGCCAGCGCCCGCAGATGTTCAAGAAATTGCTCAGCCGGCGATTACCTGTGGATGACCGAACTCTGGTAATCCTACTTTGTATACATGTAGATAAGAAAATATGTTATAGAGCACTTTAAGAAGTTATACATTTAAGATACAACTAAAGGCTCCTGTATGACAAATAACACATCCCATATCCAGATACTATGTAATGCACAAGCTTCATAAAGTAAACAACGAAATTTTACTATAAAAGCAATTTCTTGGAGGACCTCACAGGACATAGGGAGTTTAATTCTTGAACAGATAGGTTATGCAGCCACCTTCAGCTGACTGAACACTGGCAAATTAAAACGAAGAAATTAGGACAGCACTGTATAATCCCACTCCCAGCCTGCCTTAGTTTGGTAGCAAGCAGTAGCAGAGTGGATCACTGAAAATAGAGTGAAAGGTCCCCTGATGAAAGGTCCCCTGATGTAAAAAGTGATTTTACAGGTAAGATAAAAATCCTCTTTTCTTGGCTGTACATCAAATGGCACAGGGAGTTAATTCTGGAACAGATGGGACTTCGAAAGCAGTCCAATAGAGGGGCAGGCAATAGAAAAAAAATCAACAGATAACAGGCCTGAGAAAGCAACAACAAGCACCAACAGGGAACTATGACAGAAAGGGCCCACAAGTCAGAGGCACCTGAAGAACCTTGCGGCCAACGTTAGCATACACATAGACCTGAATGTCCACCTGGTAAAGCATGGCAGAAGTGTAAACTGAAGACCAGGTGGCAGCTTTACAGATTTTGGATACCGATGTCCAAATTTGGAAGAACCAAGAAGCACCAACACTTCTTGGTCCATGCAGCTCCACAGGTCACCAACAAGGGGGGTTTCAGCGACAGGCCTCCACAGAAATAGCCCATGACCTTGGGCCTGTAAAGCATTTTGCAGCAGCTCCACATGCTGCATAAAGTGCCAAGGTGAGTCCCCCACATAAGATCTAGTACCCTAAGTAGATTACAGGCCAGACCCGCGTCCGTCTTCTGGACGGGGCTGGGTACGGTCTGCCAAGCTTCTGGCGAGAAAACCTCAGCAGACCACAGTTACTGTGAGCAGCTTAGGGAGACTTGCTAGAAGAGTCTTAAACAGAAAAAAGATGTACTTCTGTCAGAGCAGAGAGAAGGCGTCCATCAGCTAAGGACTCTAGTAAAAACTGAGGCAAGCTACGAGTGGGAGGGGTTATACAAGCAGTTTTGATTTGCCAGTGTCCAACCCCCTTAAGGTAGCTGCATAACCCATCTATACCAGAATTAACTCCTTGTGTTCTGTAATGTATGATTAAGAAAAACTTCCATTACCTTCCCTGACTGAGCCAGATTCTCCTTTATTTGTATCTCATGTACTCCCCCTCGCAGACACTTCAAATTCACAGTGGGAATTATTTAATCTGTGCTCTCAAGCCAGAAAGCAGTGGGCAGAACTAGGTGTGGCCAGATGCTAATTGACAAGCTACAGGTTGTGAATCAGCAGCAACAATGACAACCTCTGGAACATTTTATCATCCCATTGTAGTGCAAGGAGGAACAGTCTACATGGCAGTGACAACTGTGCTCTGATTTAAGAATTAGTGCAGCATCTTTGCCACACCATTACAGGAATCAGCACTAGGTGGACTTCATTGGCTCAACAGATATTTGTGTGACTTTGCAGGGGGATTAACACCTCGTTCACACCTCTGCGATACGACATTGCAGAGGTACTGCAGGGTACTCTTGCTGTGCACTGCGGTAGGCAGACTATTCATTTGAGCCTATTGCAGCTAAACCACACTAAAAGTACATGCACTTGATTTTTTTAAATCATATCGCACCCCATTGCATGATAATAGGTTACCATGTGATACAACACACATGCAATGCAGGATTGTGTGCAGCATTACACACACTCCCTGCAAAGCAATGAACGTAGTGTAAGAGAAAACTAAGTGCAGCTGCACGTATAATTAAATGCAGCAACTCTTTTTTGTTAATGGGACCCCGGACCTTTGGGAAGTGAGAAATGTGGAAGCTGTGCCCAAAAAGGCAAGCAGAGAGCATAGGATTAGCCACTAGTATTGTCTGTAGGCTCCTGTTCTGCACCAGGTCACTGTGTGGAGGCCGCCATCTTGTAGAAGAGGGACTTTGCCTTCTCATGTCAGATTCAGCCTCCTGACTAATGTTCTGATGACTGATTAGGGAATGATAGAGCAGAAGATGTGGAAGAAGAGGTGGAGATGCAGGGAGATGCATACAGTGCAGGTCTTCAGGTGCAGATTTTTCTCCAGCATGCAGCATATTAGTGACATTGCCAAATCTCACTCTAAATCTGGGGAGACTAGCAGTCACAGTGCTTCTCACACTGCACATAGTTATGAGTCTGTAGGCACAGGAGTGCCTAAGCACGCTTGCTAAGTAGCAGCACCAGAATTGTGGAGGTTCCTACAGTATCAGAGTAGGAATGGTCAGCAGCAGTCAGCTCCTGGTGATGTTAATTCTCCCACTTAAAAGTTAGCTTGCTAGGTCAGGGTAAGGGACAGGTTTACTTAACTCTAACAAAAACATTCCTACAGAACATGGTTGCAATATACAAGTTGGTCAGGCCTTTTTTTTTAAGTCAGTAAAAATAGCAGTATGGTCTGAATTACTTTTAGCACATAAATCAGTTCATGTCGACATGCCCTCATATAACTAAGCGGAATCCAATTTGCTTTCACACAGGAATCGAATTTCCTTTCTAGAAAACTTAATTTGCTATTTATTCTTTAGGTACAGTCAGTACTCACTGAGGAACACTGTCACTGGCTGACCTATCACGTGGAGATTAAAAAGCCAAGTGTAAGAACAAGATGTCCAGTGGACCATTTCTTTAAAAAAAAAATCTGTAACTCGAAGCAACATCCGGATTGATGTTTAATATTGTACCAATTTTCATAGCTTACAAATTCCTTTACTGCCAGTGATTTGACTCTTTATTTCATCACATCTGGTCAAATCTAAGGTCAATTACATAATGGTAGAAAAGACTTTTCAAGAGCATCAATTGATTTTCCTGTGTTTTGCCCATTTAGAGAAAAGCACCAGGTTTGCTTTAATCCTCCTGCCCTCACCAGCATCATCCACTTATGTTTGCTTCACTCCCCTACTGCTCCCTCTAGTTTTGAGGGGCCAAAGAAAATATTAAGTCATTTAGTATGCAGAAGCATGTGACTTATTTTCTCGTGACAGTGCTGAGCCAATCAAGGCTGTCACATTGGCAATCCATAGCAGCTAGTGAAATAAGAACCCCCGCTATGCACAGTTTTTTTGGGGCCAGTATCTCAAAGCAACTTTCCAAGTTTCAGTTTCAGATGGCCACTTACATAGTGTTTATTAATTGCATCTATTGTAATTTCCAGTTCCAATTATTTATCATTTCCTTGCAATGCTTCATCATGATCAACTTCCCACCTATCAAAGAAAAATCTTGACAAGTATGTATTATATTTACAGATGGCACTGTAGAAGAACACAGTTATGATCAGAAAATGTGTCATTTTCTACACAGATTTGAGCAATATTTTAAGTGTTCCAATTCCCACCCATATTTTCACCAGGTAATCCTGACAGTAGGGCAACTCTCACAAAGTGCACTGTATCTATGGTAGAGAAGCTGTATTGTCACTGTATAAGGTTTGCTCCTGATTTGAACTACAGAAAACTTCCCTCTCTCCTGATCTCAATAACAGGGGGCAGATGTTTTGTAATTCGGAAAATAACTGGGCAGGGCTGGTAAATCTGCTTGGGATTTTAGTTCAACAGAGGCACTGTGTTTCTCAATTCAGCCGCACGAAACCGAGGTCCATAAAAATCCAACTTTATTGTTGTAAATTCCATGCAAAGCCCCCTCACCTGGGCTTAATCATCCTCTAGGATTAAGCCCAGGTGGTGAAACGTGTGAGGGGCATTGGAGTGGGAGAGATACTATGGTGGTGTATACCTTGCATCTTGAACTTTGCATGGAATTTACAACAATAAAGTTAAATTTCAATGGACCTTGGTTTTGTACGGCTGATTGAAGAGATATTGTTTGACAAGTGGGAGCACACTGCAGCCTGCACCCGATGTCTATATTGATCTGCAGTCTGGTAGAATCTGGAGTTTTTTGCTTTTTTGGAGGCATTGGGGTTGATTTATTAACCTTATAAACACACCACGAACATGTATACACCTCTGTAGTGTGTTCCCTCCCAGCATGATCTATGGGTGGAATCTAAACACCTTTGTAGTGTGTACACACCAAGCAGGTGTGTTGTGCAAAGCCCTGCATGAATTTGCAAGGTGATGTTGTGTAAATTAGCTCTATGTTGTGTTGCTTGCGTTGATGAATGAAGGAATGTAAATGCATGAGCTAACCATTTTTGTCTAAACTGTGAAGCAGCATTATATATGCATCATGTGCATGATTTTTCCATATATGGCATTAGTGGAAATATGCTTTTAGAGACTTTTTGGTTGATAAATACGTTTTGCTGTGTAAAAATCACACGCACTTAGTGCGTGCGTGTGTTTAGGTTAGTAAATCACCCCCATTGTGTTGTGAAAGCAAACAGAAAATTAAGAGCTTGCTGGATTGCTGGCAGGATCAACAGGTAATTACTGGTATTTTCACTGCTTTAAAGAGACAAAACATGAGGAAACATACTGTATGTATTGAAGACATGTAGTCATTTTTTTTTGTTCTAATTTTGCCCTTAGATACACTTTGAGTTAAACCTAATCACACAAACTGCATTAATTGAGCAACCAGAAAAAGATCAAATCAGGTCATAACCGGAAACCTTATAACCATATTAGAATGTGTGTTGATGCTTGATTTTGCACTGGCTGCAGAGTCATATGTAGTGTCTAGATAAGATCACTCTTGAGACACATTTGTTCTTTTGACAACCATCAGTACAGCTCAGCTAAATTCTCTCTGGATATCTCCCTGGCAGTTTTGTAAATGGGTGTCAGACACACAATGATAAAGCAATATAAAGAAGATAAGTTCTCATATTGGTTGGTCGAAAAGATAGCTGTCAGTGGCCAAATTCCAAGAGACAGCAAAACAGAAGACCAATAAATCCTTCAAGTCACATCAGAGCTAAAGAATCATAATGTAAAGCCAATAAGTGAAGTAATAATGAAAGGTTCTTGGTTACAGACTGATATATTGCTGTCGTACATTTGCTAAAACTTACTTCCTAATAAATTAACTGAAATATATAATCTTCAAATTAAACACATTTCTCATTATGGACTATTTGAATAGCTTAATCCTTGTGTGTACCAATCCAGGTCACTAGCTTTTCATAGCAACTTGATGGCTGGAATATTCACTCAGACCTACTTGTTAAGACCTACCATGCTATGCAGACTTCAAGGAAGTATGTGGCTTCCTGCGCATTTTGTGTCATGTGACTTATGGTTTCTGTCATGATACTGCCTGCAGTGAAAGCCGAGCCTCACTTTCCAGCAAGGGGACCGTGCACGAGGTCATCCATCCAAGCAGTGATCATAAGGCATGGCAGTAATCAAACACTTTATCTGTAATGATTACACTAGAACCAGCGATTATGAAAGAACTGTATATATGGCTGCTGTCATGCATGGTTGTTGGTTTTCAATTTTTGGAGCAGGCTTCTAGATTTTGGGAAAGCTTTTTTCAGGCATAGCACATTCTCTTCAAAGCAGTTTGTTTATAATTTTTGCAAGGCCATGTCTATCCAATAAAGCCCTTTACATTCTCCAAAGCTGCTGCAAATCAGCTTATCTGTACACATGAATAGTGGCAAAATGCTTCCCCCATCCAGCACATAGAACGGAGCCTTCTGTTCTAGGCACCACTATGTTTCCCTAGAAAGCGGGCTCACAAGCCATGAGTAGCACTGCTCTGTTTACCCAACATGCCCATTGTTCTGCACCAACTCAAGAGGCCAGACAACAGGACTATACAAGGAACAATTGGTATCAACTTTTAATGAAATGTCCCAATTTTATTTATAATGAATAGTGCGATTATTGACACTTATCTTTTGAAAACAAGAGGAGGTGCAGTATAGTTATCATGGCAAGCCGTGTGTAAAGGTAGCATTATCTTAATATTTATGAGGAATGGTAAGTATATACAACTTTATGCTTCTCAGAACCGAGAAAATCCCAGTTTGGGTGAATGCTTCTAGATTGAATACAACTAGACTCTGCTGGCTA
This sequence comes from Nanorana parkeri, assembly GCF_000935625.1. Taxonomy (NCBI): domain Eukaryota; kingdom Metazoa; phylum Chordata; class Amphibia; order Anura; family Dicroglossidae; genus Nanorana; species Nanorana parkeri. The sequence goes on along the minus strand of NW_017306296.1, from coordinate 799,529 downwards.
TCTCGGTGTGGATTCGGTCATAGAAGAGCATTACATGAGTTCAGGTGTGTTTAGAAAGGAGCTCCAAATACACCTACATTTTTTTAATGTAGTGTGAAGGCTTGTTCACACGCTATCCAGTGTGTTCAAGCATGGTTAGTGGCTGGAATGCACTGGATTGCTTAATTAGGCCTCCCGCCGTTCTGGGACGTGAGGGAGCACGTTTGTGCCATTTAAGTCAATGGCACCGCAGCCACACCTTTCACCCGCAGTGCATGTCCCCTCCGCCCCAGAACGCAGGAATGCTTGATCTATGTGATCCAATCCATTCCGGCCACTAACCATGATGAAACGCACTAGATAGCCTGTTAACCAGCCCTGAATAAGGCCCGATCTTTTTTTTAAATCAAACTAACATCAAAGTGGGAAAAAAAAAGTGATTTTTGTGGGTTTTATTTTTTGTCTTTGGACTTTATAAAAAAGAAAATAATTTTTGCATGACAATATCACCCAAAGAAAACCTTGTTTGTCCTAAAATGTAATATGTGTTATTTTTTTTATCTTAAAGCGGACCTTTCCCCACTAAACACATAAACATCTATAAGTCCTTTTTTTAAAAAGAGATTTAACTGTTAAAGGATTATTAAACCCTCAGCGGTTTTTGCATATATCTACTGCTAGCGGATCTTGGGGCAGGCGCATGTGCACTACAGATGTTCGGCCGGGAGACGAGGAGAGACACAAGGTAAGTCTATGGAGCAGCTTGCACCCGCACAGACTCCGTGGGACGTCAGATATGGCACAGGCACATGTGGAGAAGAGGTACCTTAGGATGTGCCTACATATAAACAAAGGTCACAAGTAATGATCATTATGTGAGTTTATTTTGCATTTGTAATTACAGTACACAGGTACTGTGTGAGAGCTGAAATGGTTAAAGTAGACATCACCAAACTGAATTACCTGTCAGTTACCTATACATTTTTAAGACCATGGAGAGTGAGAGATTACCTCCAGAAGTTCCTCAAACATTCTTGCAAGAATAACTGCAGTCATGGGGGAGTTTAGGGCTGCCATAAGAATGTACAGGACTCCCTACAAACTGCTATTTTGGGCTATTTACTGCTCACATAAAATTAACCTATCATCATAATAACCACAATAAGCAAAAAGGCACCTATTTGCAGAAATATGCACTCCAGAATATAGAAATACCATGTAACTGTAAAACACCGTGCAGTTCATAGATCATCTTTTTCATATGCGGACCTAGAAGATTTGACTGAAATTAGGAAATCATACTGAAAATCATGTCCAGTGTACAAAAGAGAAGTGCTACTGTACCAGGTCCATACAAAGAATAAGATTCTGGGAATTATATTTAGACTTTAAAACAAGAAAAGTAATACTCTGCAGCATTCATATATAAAGAAGGAGAAGAGTTGCTGTGAACTACACCCAACACAGAAGGGATATCGAGCAGCTTCCATATAAAAAGAAAATAAATAATGTATTGAGTATTAGATATGCTACTGCTTATAAATAAAAAGAATAAAAATACGTACTAAGAATTACTTTTAGCATATAGAACAAGAGAATGCAAGGATAAACAATTAGCTACTGCTAAAACAACATTAAACACGGAAAAATAACTCCCTAACGCTTCAGTCGGAAGCCTTAACGGGCATGCTAAATAACGATTGGGACTTTCATGAATATCATGTTTTCAAACGAAAAATAAGGAGAGGTAAATTAACACCTAGAGAGCAAATAACGTTTCTCTTTGTGAAATGACCCCATAGCATGTTTCTGACCGATAGCAACATTATATTGTAAGATTCTTTCAGAACGGTGACTTATATGAATAGCTTAGTGTTCCCATGATGCACTACACTGTAGCACTACGTAAAAAAATTATTTGGCAACCTATATTTACTTCTACCACTAATATACACATAAAAAAAGCACAACATGCATAAATGATCAGTTTTGCTTGTATTATTTTAAATGTTTTGTGCTACATTCATTTATTTTCCAAAATGCACGCCCCCCCCCTTTAGTATTATGATTTTCAAATGATCCCGGGGCTCTTCAACTGTCATTCTGCTTGACAAGAACAGATCTCTAGAGATTGGGGATTAGTGCCTGAAATAAAAAGAGAAAACACTGCATCTTGTTTGCAATCTTATCGTCTTCTGATGAGCTCTTGTACAGGCAGTCGAGCATGATCCAATATTCTATTTTGGGTGACAGATTGTAGCAAAGACAGTGTCGTCTTATAATAAAAGTGTCAGAAGTTTCTGTATCTGTTAAGCACTGAACCATCAAGACAAAAGACAAGATCTGCTTATAATGCCTTATATCCACAATGTACTGTATTTCTGATCATATATTTAAAGCAAGCCTAGAGTATCATAAGTAAAGGCCATTCAAACTGACCTTATGATGGAAAAATAGTACTTTGGAGTTACCGTGAAACCCATTTCTTGGAGTTCATAAAATGTACTGTATTTCCACTTTTGCAGCCAAACTGGGATATTACTCTTATTTGTTACATATTTTTAAATTATATCATATTTGTCACAGGTTCTCATTCACATAGCAGAATATATTTTTTTTAAATGCGGTTCACCATTTTACTAGATCTTTCTGAGAGAAAAGTTTTTCTCTAAACTAAATGTTCCTCTGAAATGCAGGGGGCCCGGAGAGGTTAATGCTTGCGATAGTAAACCCTGTCTACACAGTGCTGGCAGATTTCATTGTCAGTTGTAAACAATATCTGAACACAGCATTGTATGTTAATGAAGAGAGCTTAAAGTGACATTAAACCCTCAGATGTTTTAACATAAAACAATACTGTAATGTGTGCCTTACTGTAATCCATGGTAGTTTCCCTTCTCTTTGCTGCTCTTCCTTTTAAATCCTCATGTCTTCTCATGCTTGGGGAGAACTTCCCTTTTCAGCTCATGGCCTCTTCCTGTAGTGCTGGCTCAGGTTACAAGCCTATACAAACGTATACACAGACACCGTGTATCGATTCCTGAGACAAGGCAGTCTGCTGCAAAACATATATTTTTACCCCTTCACTATCTCACTGGTTTGACTCAACATAAGCTTTACAGACAAAAGGATGAGATTTTCGGGTAGCAGGATGCACACAAACCAAATAATTGTTGGAAAGAGACTGCAGTCCCACTCAAAGGCTGTGTAAAGACCTCAGCCCAAGGATGCAAGGATCATGACAAACATATATAAAAACCTAAAATCAAGATAAACACAGAAGGTTTTCTGACTTAATCACAGGACTTTTTTACGAAAGATTTCATTAGTAGCCCATTGAATGATTTTCTGAGCTGCCTGGAGATGCACTTTAATTGGATAAACTCTGGCCACGTGTTACATTAAAAGAGTATCTCCAGGCATCTAGATTAATAAGGCATTGCAAAGAGCAACGGTGATGTCTAAAGTGAGTAGCCCCAAAACCAAAATAACCTAAGTGTTTACAAATTCAGGCTGGTGAAAAAATTAGTCCACATAGATTGCTATGGCTTATTGCATTTTGCATATTGCTCTCTACCTGAATTATTTTCTAAGTGCGCTGTTCACACCATACATGTGCCATTGACTTGCTGTAAAAAGCAATCCTGCATCAAATTTGTGTTTGTTTGCTGTCTCGCTGAATAAAAGTGCAGCAAAACCTGCTTAGACTGTTCCGGGGGGTAAGGAGAGAGAAAAGAGAGGAGAGAGAGACGAGAAAGAGAGGAGAGAGAGAGGGGTATTCACTGCTATGACACACAATGAATACTCCAAACCATTGAAGGGTTAATAATCCCTCAGCGTGTTTTGCATACATCTACTGCTAGCAAGCAGTTGAAATATGCAAAAGCATTAAAAAAAGAAAAAATAAATATTTTCAAACAGGTTAAAACTTACCTGTGTCTCTGCCACGCGCTCCCGTCCGAACATCTGAAGAGTTTCGGGCGCCCGAAAAAGGATCTTGGGGCGGGCGCATGCGCAGTTCAGATCTTCGGCCAGGAGACACACAAGGTAAGTCTATGGAGCAGCGTGCACCCACACAATCTCCGTGGGACAGGAAGCGCCAGCTAACATAGAGGAGTCAGTGCTGGATCGGAGACCCGCACCAGCGCTGGAGGGACTGATGAAAACTACAGTAAGAAAGAAGATGATCGAATCAAGAGGCATCATTTAGGGTCCCTACAGCAGGATTCGGAAGGGGCAAAAAAAAAAGTTTGACTTTAATGTCACTTAGTAAAAAAATAACATCTTATACTGGTACTAGGTAACACTACTACTGCTTAGAGTGAGGGCAGATTTGGGGGGGGGCTTATACTCGAGTCAATACTTTTTCCCCGTTCTTTGTGGCAAAATTAGGTACCTCGGCTTATATTCGGGTCGGCTTATACTCGAGTATATACAATATATGTATATTGTATATGTGTATATATTGTATAGGTATATGCAAAAGCAAGCATATTTTGCAAACATGTTCCGTTATGGATAATGAGTGGAAAAAAGTTACCTCAACAGGAAATGACATGTTTGCTATCTTACCGTAGCCATGCATACCAGGGTTAGAAAGAAAAGAGGGAGAGAGTCCAAAAAGAATGTTTTCTGAAGCCCCCTCTGCCTTAACAGGGACTCAGATGGCAGTAAAGACCTGAAAGAAAATCTAATCTAAAACACTACGTTTGGATTATATCTAAACTTGTATATGCACCTTTGGTGGAGTTAAAAAAAAATTTGAGAGTTGCTCTGCCCCCAGACCGTACTGGACTCAGGATCCTTCAGGTTTATGGCTGTGTGTCATTATCTTAACCACACAGCTGCTTGTCAAAATCTTCCAGGCTGGGCCTGTGAATGTGCTCTGCAATCTCATTTAGGGCCCATTCACACCACATCCAGATCATCTCCAGACCAGATTGTTTCCGGACCCAAAATGCATCCTAATGTTTCCCTATACTATCTCTGGCCTCTGTTCACAGCTGCGCAGTCCGTTCCAGACCAGACCAGACAAGACCAGAAAAATACTGCATGTCTCATTTTGTCTAGTCTGGAATGCACTGGAACTGCAGGCAGGTTCACACCATTTTCCAGACCAGATCTGGTTTGGAAAATGGTGTGAACCTGCCCTCAGTCCTATGAAGAGATAGTCTAGAAGAGAATGAGCTCTCCATAGGACTGAATGCTCAATATAGGCCTTTCTTTCCATACACTGCACTGATAATAACAAGCCTTGAGCAGCAGTATGCAGCAAGAAATAGCTCTAAAATATTTGGCAGTGACTACACCAGCAGTTCTAAATATACAGTAAGTCAAAGAGGCAAAAAAGGGACGATATGAATGTCTCCACTCAAAATAAATTTAACTACAACAAATATTCATTTATACTTTAACTACTTTGTGTCAGGAGCAAGTCTTAAATTGTTCACACATGTTAAAATCTGCATTTTTTGCTTACAATAATTTTTTATGTTGCGCAATTGTTTATCAAAAAATATGTCTATGTCACATCTTAAAACTGTGTGCATCCGCTAGTTGGGGAAAATCTACAGTACCCAAAATTGACCATAAGCGATGATTTAAAAGCTTTTACAGATCATCCGTTTAGCGTTACCAGCAAACGATGGCACTAGAATCACTTTGACGTTTGCGGCAATACCAAACATAAGTGGTGCAATTACTGTTTCCATACATGTGCGTGCCCTACGTGTGTTTGCATTTGCAAATTTATTTACATTTTTTAAATTATATTAAACTTTAACACATTTTAGATTTTGTTCACTTAATATTATTGCCATCACAAAGTGGGCAACCCCATTCAGCTCTGGAAGGGATCGCTTTTACTAAACAGCTGGGAGATGGCTAAAGAAAACGACCAAGCTCACAACTGCAACCACAGCCAAGAGCTTGCTTTAACCACTTTAAGTTTATTATGTTTATAAACAGCACGTGGACCTCAATGGTTTAAAAGAGAACTATGTGGTCAGGGCTTTTCCCCATAGTTCTCCTTAGGGTAACGGGAGGACACAAACTAGCGTCCACCCGTTACCCTAAGCTCATGAGCGAACGCCGGTATCTGTTCGCTCACCTCCCGATCTACTGAGCCGACCTGTGACAGTCTCATTGTCACAGGTCGGCTAGAACTATGAGGTGAGTGGAAATCACTCATCTCATAGTTCTCCTTTAAGTACAACTAAAGGCTCCTGTATGACAATCTAAATATTTCTAGTTATTAAATAATTCTAGTTATTATGTGATGCACAAGTCTCATAAATTGAACAAAAAACTTCCCTTACCTTCCATGACTGTGACAATTCTTCCTTTGTGCCTCACCTGCTCCCCCTTCCAGACACTGCAGCTCACAGTGGGAGGGTTTCAGCAACATAGGTAGAACTGTCAATTCAAATTGCAGTGGGCAGGACTGGGCGTGGCCTAGGTACGGACTCACAAGCTAAAGGCTTTTGAAACAGCAATGACACTGCTGATCGTCACACCCCCTGCAACAGCTTCTCACTTCACTAGTGAAAAACAGACACAGCCCACATGAGTGGCAACTCTGCTCTGAGTTTAGAAGCAGTGCAGTGTCGTTGCCGCACCATCATAGGAGGCTGCATAAAGTGTACTTTACTTGCAGGATCAACAATATGTGCAGAAATGTGCTGAGATATCAGGGGGGGGGGACCAGCTGACTCCACAGAAAACTAAAAAACCTGTAAACATCAAGAAGCAGCATCCACTGTAAGTGATTTGATCATCATTTGAAATAGCATAAAAACATTTTGACTTTAATATCACTTACATTTTCTGTTTTTATGGGAGAGTATCAGTACTCCTGACGTTTGTGCACTTGTGTGTACCACGAACTGGTATACTTACTATCTGGGCAACCATTCACCGTGCCCCAGAACTGTCACATGGAGACATGGGGGCATGTCTAATTATATAGCAAACAACAACTTTCAGAAAGGTATTTGCATAGAGAAGTCTGCTGGGATTAGCAACACACCAAAGATGAGGACAGTTTACCTAAAGGTAACATATGACAAAGTGTACCTGTTATGTGAGCACATAACTATGACGACATATCCTTTCTGTCGGCCAAGTGTAAAGATGAAGGGTACTTCATCTTTCTCTGTGACATTGAGGCAGGTACATTTCTCTATCAAAGGACCTGCCATCTTGAGTTGTAAACTAGGGCTAGGAGCAATTTGGAAGTACAGGAGAATGATCCTTTGATGCCTGTTGACTGTGCGCGCACTGGGAACATGGTGTCCCACCGCTGGGCAGAGAAACACTGAGGATATGTAAATTCACACATCAAACACTTGTTGGGATTGTTGCGTTCCCAAAGCACAGAGAAAATACGCCGTCATTGCAGCTTTCATCTAGACTGCTTTTATTATCATTATGATTATGATCTAACTTCTCAGTGCAAAAACGTATTTGTTTTATCACCCTAGTCATTTCACATGTCTGACTTTAACAGAAAATAGGTGCAAGAAAAACTGTTTTCTCGTAGTTAAAAAAAAGTCACAGCCTGCAATATAGAATCTTTTTTTCCCCGAGCAGTCGTGAAATCATTTAACCCTCTTAAAATTTTTGTCTCCTATTTTTTCACCAGTGCAGGCAATTAGACCAATTTAATAATTCAGTTGCTGAGCTGCAGATGATTGAATATTAAATGTCAGCCCTCCCAAAGGTGATGCTAGTTGTAAGAAGAGTCTGGTGAGCCGGTCCACCCCTGGCTTCAGATTTTCAATGTTACTGCCCAATTTTGCTTGTTTAGCTCTTTTTGTTGCATTCTCCATAATATAAAATGAATTTAAAAAACCCAAAAACATCAAAGGAGAGTGGGGCTCCTCAATGCATGACATTACAGGTCCTCTTCACCGGCTTCTTCCTCTGTTGGTGGGGTGGATCCTAAACCCTGCAGAGAGCGGCGCCATGGAGTAATGTGGCGCACTCTCTCCAGCGAGTCTAGGTGAGGTGCAGCACAGCATCGCTGGGTCGGTGAGTATGCAGGACATAGTGCTTGGTGTGACATTAAGGTCACAGTTCCCCCCCCCCCTGCTTTAAGGACGTACCTTAAATGATGCCTCTTGATCCGATCATCTTCTTCCTTCAACTTGTTTTCAGGAGTCCCTCCAGCGCTGGTGCCGGTTTCTGATCCACCGCAGACTCCAGTGTCTTCTGTGGCCCATGGACTCTGTCCGCATACACGCTGCTGGCTGCCTGCATTGACTTCCCTTGTGTCTCTCCTCTTCTCCTCTTCCAATTGCATACATTTTTCATTCTATGGGTCTTTAATCTGTTTATGTGATGTCACAGATCCTCCGACTTTGTCTCCGGAAGTGGGGGGGTTCTGAATGCTGCACACCATGGCATATTGTAATATAGCATTTTTTCTCTAGCATTCTCTTGTTGGCACACAGGAAGTAGTTTGAATGATGCAGGATGTCATTTAAAGTGACACCCTGCATCCTGCACCTGAATCTAAGAAAGATAAAAATGTCAAATTTGAGCCTTGTGAAGGCATGGCTATGTTTTTACAATAGTGGGGCATGTTACTCGGCTTCTGTTTACTTCTCTGTGACCAGGACTGTTTAGACCCCATTCACACTGAGCTACATCAGTGTGCTTTCAGCGCTGATTTGAGCTGAGCAACATTGAGCCACAGTTCACATTTTGTTGCACTACGTAGCGCTTCTTTTGGCAGTCTAGCAAAGCCTATTGGGGCCAAATCGCACACAATATAATGGAAACATAGGTCATGTTCGAACGACAAGCTTGAGTTACAAGCTACAGGTGACATTGAACTGTGAGATGTGAACAGCTCCATTGAAATGCATTGGAGGAGCTACATTGAGCAATTTGTGAGCGATATTTGAGTGGAAATCGTGCTACAAATCGCTCATTGTGAGTGGGGTCTGAGTGATCAATGCTCCATAGAGGAACACAGCTGGAAGAAGATATGGGCCATTTGAAGACATTGCTGTAAGTGAACCCGGTGGCTTATTGTGACAATCTGAAAAAAGTGTTGGGATTATAGATCACACGTGAAAAAATCAGAGTCCGTCTCATTATCAGGGTGGAAGGCACAGTGACATTCGCTTTGACTTCCATAGTTTGTGTAAGCCAGTTGGATCTATTATCAGCACCATATACAAAATGTCTTTTTATTTGCTTGCACTGTGCTGACCTACACATTCCTCCAAATGAATCCTGCCGTTTATCTTCAGGCCAATGTTTTTATCTTAACCTAAATTTATATGCATAGCTTAAGTATCGTTACACCAAGCAGCAGTTAATTAAACAAAAATAATTTATTTGCATTTGTTGTCTGGAAACCTGGCCTGCGGTTCTCAGAAACTGCCAGCTCACAGCCTTTGGCTATACTTTATACAGTTTTCCCTAATCTATAAATTAGGTTACCGGCAGGATGCGAAAACCTACTTGTATCTGTAGAATACAGAAAATACTGGGCGAATGATGTGTGTTTATAAAGATATGCAGAATCGGAGAAAAATTTAATATACACACAAATCTTATTAGTGGCCCAAAGGAGCTTACAGTCTGTCTACCGTATCACCTACCATCCAATGACCCTAATACAGTCAAATACTCGTCAATATGGATGGAAGTCAATTCAAATACCACTAAGGCCCCTTCACACCGACTGGAAGTAAACACAAGTTAAAGTGGAATTAAAGTCTTTATTTTTGGCATATATCTACTGCTAGTAAGTGGTAGATATATGCCCCAACAGTTAAAAAAAAAAGTTGGCAAATACCAACAAACTTATCTGTGTCAGCGCCGTTTGTTACCTGCTGCAGAAGTCCCGGCTACCGAACGCTGTGAGGAGGAAGTGTGGGTGGGCGCATGTGCAGTCCACAGCATCGGAAGAGAGAGGAGAGTGGCACAGAAGCTGAATGGACGCAGCCGGGAGCAAAAGAAGCTGTTCGGATCAGAGAATAAAGACATATCTCCCAACTGTCTGAGAGGAGAAAAGGGTACACCTGTTACGTGATCACATGTGTAGAGAGCTCCAGTCTTTCTGAGCACCAGAAGTGAGGTATTTCGATGAGTTAGAGCTTTCGATAGAACACCGGTGTGGGACACTGCAGTTGTCACATGTCGGCTCTATAGAGCCCCGGAAGTAAAACCTCTGTACTTCCGGGGCGCGGCTACACTTCTCGGTATCACACGCAACCAGGAAGTACAGAGGTTTTACTCACAGACGTGTGAGCGGCCGTTTTTAGCGATTTTAAATGTAAGTGGCTACTTTTTTTGTTCAATAAAGCATTCAATCGACTACACCATGAGGAGTTCTTGTCCCTTTTATATTTTTTTCTGATAAAATACTGATCCATATGGTGAGGACGAGACGACCGTAGGATCATCAACTATCATCTCCTTCTGCTTATGAATATCCTGGTCTGGTGAGTGCGCATCCCAGAGGGGACTTAGACGTGGACACTGCGGTGTGGGATTTCTATCATCATTAACGTGTTGCTGACACTGAAAATTTAAATTGTTTTTGGATTCACAAATTATCTATTTTTGGACTCACATCCAATTAACGAATTATTTATAATATTATATATATTTTTTACCCACTTTTATACACTTTTGGACTCACTTTGCTATATATCACTTTGATAAGCTTGAGATTTTTATACATTTTTTGTATATATTTTTATATTTCATATTTGAAATTGTATATATTTGATCCACCATTTATTTTATGTATCCGTGCACGATTTGAGACCTTTGTTCACTGGCTATTACTGATTATTATCACTCATTAAGTTAAATATGCTAACACTGATTTAATTCACTCACTGGTGACCCTGAGCGCTGCACACCCAGTTACATACTATTTGACCCTAGTGTCCCTAGTACAGCAGCTCTAATATATAGTTATACATTATTTATTTATTTTCTATATATTTTCCTTTGTTTAATTAAAGTATCCAAATCGATCTATAAGCGCGGATTATACATATTTCACCATGTTATATTATTGTCAGCATTCGGCCTATTACTGCTATAGCAAATTAGGCAAAGACAGGCAGGGAAGTGAAATAAGCTGCAGATTTCAGCTGCCTTTCATCATCCACCTTTATAAAAAGACAAACAAATAACTTGTGTATAGAGAATGGGGCTGATCATGTATCAAAGCCTTATGAGCACAGTGCTGTGACACAGTCATCATCTTTCATATAATGTACTGGAGATGGAGACTGGCTTCTCAAAGAAAGAATTCCAGACTGTAGGCAAAGCAGGAAAAGGGAAGGCAGGATGAGAATAAAATAGCACATTCTCACTTGTAACATACAGATCTTATTCAGGCGGTAAGTTCGTTTTCTGCACCGTCAGCCCGGCTCAGCAGTGCATGGCCCTTGCTGCTGAAAGCATCAACAATAAAGCATGTTTCCCTTATGCCGGCCATACGCATCATTCCAGGTTCATGTCATTTCCAGTCAAAACAAATCAGGGATGCCTGCATCCAACAGTTTGGCTTTGATGGAAACAGTTGGTGGTAGATTACCTTGATGCTTATGATTACTTGTGCAGCCAAATGTTGGTTGAACACGCTGTGGATACGGCCAGCGTAAGCATAAATATGTATTTTTATATTGAATATCTCTAAATTCTATCCCACTCCTAATAACCATATTCATCTAGAAATTTGTAAACTTACTTAGTGAAGATTCCCATAAGATGGACTTCCACAATGTACTGACACAGTTTCACTCAGCCCTGTGAATATGCACTTCCTCGTGTCACCACTCTAACCAAGTCTACCGTCCAAACTACAACTCAACGTCTGAACAATATACACACATACAGACAAAGTAATATATAGTTGGGATGGGGCTAAGCTGGAAAGGTTGAGATTTCACAGCTATCCATATCTCTGGATGTTCTGATCGGTCAGGCAACTTTCTCTTTTGCTTATTCATTGTCACAATATCCTCAGTTCCTGATTCCCTCGGTTGGTAACAGGTTTACTTTGACCACAGCAAACTGAAATCTGACTGGTTATTGCATTTTACATATACCCCCTTCTCTTTGCCCTATTCTTTTGAAAGAGTTGAGGTAGATCAAAGCCAAAGCACTAAAATCTTTTACAAGCGTTTTAGACACAATTGTCTCCTCCTGTGTTGTCACTATGTAACATGGAGAAACAGGCATTCACCGGTGGCACTATTAGGAGTGGAGGGGGAGCGAGGCAGAAAGGACCGCTCTAAGAGCAAGCTGGCTCGAAGGATCGGGCTAGTATAACTTTTTTATTTTCCTCCCTAGACCAAAATGAGCAGTTAGCCCTTGCAGTGTGGGGGTAGCACCACTGCAAGGGTTAATACAAAAAAAAAAGTTCTTCTTTAATGTGAACATTTTTTTACATAACATATATTGATACGTGTCATACTTTTTGATTTTCTAGGCAATATTGGCCCTTGTGTGTGAAAATGCCAGAACTGTCTGTAGTGATGGACTTGCTCTGTGTTCTTCATGAGTCACACATGAATGTCACTGCTCCCAAACAGGAGTCTTAGTGTAGATACATTGTACTCTATGCATGAAAAGTCACACAACTCTTGATCATTGAGGTCCTATGTAGCCCTGCCCTCATACTGTTCTCCTGAGTCCATCCCTAGAGGGATCAGACTCTGATCAGAACACTTGGATGATGTTTCTGTGCTGCCAAGGTCAAATAAGGTTAGGAGAACATTAGCATAAAAGGATTGTATTCCTCACATTTCTTTTAATTTTCCTCACCTTACCTATTATATTAGCTAGCTCATCTTTCTCTTTACGCTCTTCATGAGACTAGTACAGCGAGAGCAGCACATAAACATCTCGGAAGGCATAACCCCATCCATCTGCCCTCTGAAGCATAAGAAAAGTGGATTAATTAGTTTGGTTCTCCCACACAATGTGCTCAGGAACATAGCATACCTGAAGACAGTTTCCTTCTCTTTTAGATGACCTTATCTGTGAAATGAAGCCAAGCTTAAATAGCTAAATCCAAATGGTAATAAAGTCATTAGCACAGATCGTGGACCAAATGAGGACCCCCCAGGTCACTTACTGAATTTCCTGGAAACAGTAACACTCTGGAGAGTTTAAAAATATGGCTGCAGAGCCAAATTGTAGCACTACAGAGAATTGTCACATTTTAGCTTTGGAACCTCGAAAGTCAATTTTTTCTGTTCTAAGATGCAATTTAATATGGATATTTGCACACCACATTAGAGTGTTTATGCATTCTCATGTTGTCTTCTTTAACCACTTTAGAACTGCTGTAAATAAGTATACGTTCTGGTCTTAAACTGGTTAATACCAAGATTAGGACTGCAGCAGAAGCTGTGATCTTGGTACCGTTTTTTCAGCCGACAGATTTCGCTTAGTAGTGAACCAGGTGGCTGTAGAGCTGTCCTATCACTTGTATTGTGCTGAAAAAGGGTAATTACCTCCCCCCCTCCACTACCATGTATCCCAGGCTTCGCTGACCCTTGTACAGCCAATTATAAAGCTTAAAATTTACATGACGCAATTTGTTTTACTAACAAATCACAAATTATATTGTGTTTGTGTGAACTAAAATTCCTTGTATTTTATTTTTTCCTAATAGCCATTTGATAAACATTTATCCAAATATTGTGTAACAATAAAAAAGTGCAACTAGCATGTCTTTATTCTAGCAGGCCTCTGCTTTTACAAAATATATAATTGTTTGGGGGTTTCTAGACACCCCCCCAACAAAAAAAAAAAGAAATCAGATTTTAGCATGAGTGTGCAAAAATTAAAAAACTGCTCTGGTTCCAAAGTGGTGAATTGTTTTCTTTTATATTCCAATAGCTAATCATACAATCCCTGTGGCTGGAGAGCCACAGGTGTGACCCCTGCACTCCAGAGAGCCACACTCTGGCACTCCTGAGCAGGTGTTATCACAATGTTGGAGGTTTGATTCAGATGTGGGTATTTTGCTCCATAATTTCTGGAATTGCTCAGTTCTGACGCACTTCTGGTCTTTGGTTTGTACCATAACGCGAAAGTTTATGGAATTTGACCTTCCCGATGATCCATCTTTTTTCCTATTACATAACTCGCATATACCCTCAAAAAATTACTCACGTTCAGCAGCCCATCATCTTCTTGATGCCGCTAAGATCTGTATCCCCATTCTCTGGCTGGATACCTCTCTCCCCTCTACTTCCATGTGGATACGTAAAGTAGAGGAAATCAGGCAGATGGAAAACCTGGTCCTCTCTTCACACAATAAACACGACAGATAATTTAAAACATGGTACTATTGGATGGAATTCATGGAGTCACCTGAGGGTCAGGTACTGTCATCACAACCTCAGATCTCTCAGAGTGCATCTGACATGATCGCTTTCTAGATTTCTGGTCTGGGTCCTCCATGTCGTAATCGGTGGGTTTCTTTTCCCCCCTCTACCCCCCCCCTTTTTTTTTCTCCTCTCCTTCCCCCTTTCCCACTCTTTTTCACCTGAGTCCCCTTATCTTATATCTGACAACAGAACTCCTGCTCTTCCTTCCCCTTTTTTTTTTTTTTTAATAGATGGCTACACTACATGTTAATCCACCTATCTTTACTCAGGTTGTATATACAGTACTGTAGTACCCGAAGCCTGAATCTGGTTGCTTTATATACTAATTTTGAGTTTATCTCAGGTATTACATTTGCAAATGCTTCCTCCGCGATGCATTCCTACGTTGTTTTCCATTTAACATAATGTCAATGTTTCTTTTCACGCCTTATATTCACTTATTGATTTCTCATCTCCTTTATAAATCCCTGTTGTATTCTTTTCTATCTGTTAAAAAACAATTAAAATAAAGAATATTTTTTTTTTTTAAATGGGGCCCACACTCAAAGCACTATCCCAGTGCAGGCAGGGTCCTCGTTTTTTCATACTAGTGGTGCTAACATGGTTATACACGCTATTCTATCATAAATCAATATTGAGCTAAGCCTAGAGACAAGTAGAGGATAATTTCAAATGATATCAAGTTATGTTCATAAAACACAATTGGCAAAACGATTATTTTCTGCACATATGTTGTCAAGCAAGTTGAGCTCTGAGGAGATGCGGGATAAAAGACACACAAGGAACCCCTTTGTTATCCGTAGCCTTGCAGCCATCCAGATGTTCTAAAACTATCAAAGTAATTTAGGTAAGCAATTACTGCTCCTTAGTAAAATATAAAGCAAATGAGCATATGCTAATCTGAATACAGTGCTGCCATGTCGCCACCCCATCATAAAAATAATTACTATAAAAGTAATTTAGGTCAGCAATTACTGCTACTGAGTAAAATACAGTATAAAGCAATGATAACATGGCCATTGAGGGATTTCTGCAATTATTGAACTGTAACCTGTGAAGACAGAAAATTGGAACTGCCATTGCTTACTGTCACATGTCTAAATAGTCACATGTTGGCATTTTTCACAGTCAGAATTTCCACTCATGAATGGCGGCAATCATGCACAGTACCGTGTGAGTTGCTGCGCGGTCACGGAGTCGCCCATCACCGCCTATTGCATTATGGGTGTCATTATTTTCTAATGGCACCTCAGTCGCGCCGGGCAGATCGCAAAAACAGCCGCGCATCATGTATTGCAAAAAACAAAAGGTACATGTACATTTTTTCTGCGATTGCCGCAAGGATGTACCCTATTAAAATCAAAGGTGCCGCGTGGCAATCGCTGTCTGCAATTGTGCACGTGCCATCATGGAACCGGATCGCACAGGTCTGCACCGGCCCTGAACCTAGCCTCAGCAATAGCTGTTTTCCTCTATTTGTATTCCCTCCCTGTCAGATCAGAAATGTCAAGTGTGTCAAGCTGTCACATCTCCTACCTGTGCTCAGCGCTGAAAACAAACACTTGAATATTGTCATCACAAAGATTCTGCAAGAAAACGGAAAGCTTTGGTAATTGATAGTTTCAGTTATCAAGCATAGGCTAGGCAGGAGACAGATCAGCTTTCATGACATCCTCGGAGCCTGTGAACAGGCTTACATTTCTGCTCTGACAGGGAGAGAATTTAATGAATAACAGCTTATAAAATCAGCCAACAGCACACTATTAGAACATTTCAGTACTGCAAGTAACAGACACTCATAAAACAGTAAAAATACAAAGCTAATGTCAGGAGTATATGAACCAAAGCTAAAGACTTTTTTAATCGACGGGTTTATCCTCCTGCAGCAGTGTCTGCTGAGAGAGACAGAAAAAATATAAGTGAACAACAGGACACACTAATAATAAATAAAGCCAAGGCTGAATTATTAAATAAATAGCTGAAAGTAAGACATGCTCATTTTTTTGTGGTTCTCTTCTAAGCTGTCATTCTGGTCTTGGCTTTACTGACAGATTGTCAGGCCCCACTGCAACATATTTCCAACCCACTGAAGTGCAAGTAGAGACATTGCCAATCTGGGGGTGACAATGCAACTCTGAATTCAGTGCTGCCATCTTGCTATCCCATCATAGGAAGCTGCATGAAGAGGACTACTAGCAGGATCAACAGGGATCTGTAAGACTTACAGTATAAATAAGCACTTACAATTAAGTCCTACAGCAGATATTTTTTTTATGAGAGGCCATAGTTCTACCTTAGTGAGTGAGTGATAGCATGAGACAATCTCTTTAATAATACGCCATCTTTTTATCTTTAATTATCAAAAACTTCATGAGGGATAAATCCCTCTACAGATGAAGTGAACATTTCTAAATTAAAACCTATAACTGGCAACAAATGAATGTTGTAAAATGCATTTGCTATTGTAACACCCACTGATGGTGATGCAGGCTCACACAAAAAATACATGGATCCTGCCGCACTCCCTACCGGACTCCCCTTCATACAAGAAGTGGGTGTTGAAGTGACTGTGGATGGCGCCGCATAAATCACATGTAAAAGAGGAACGTCACCAGCACACCGTAATAATGTGTCCAAAAATACGTCTTCTTTATTGATGCATGTTGTCACCTACAAAGCGCAATGTTCTACTATATAACCAAACATCATATGTGAATCAACCAATGAGAATTTGCCAAAATCACTGCCCCCAACATCACAATGATGTCGTATTCCCACCAAATACAAAGATTTAAACATACAAAGAAGCAATGTATACGGTGAAGAGTAGATTCGCTGTTGATACCTCTATAGATATGTGGGTCATGCTAGGTGGTGGATGTGTTCCAGCTGCTCACACAAGGCACGGGGTCCAAGCACTAGCCGGTTTTCACCAGGGCTCCTGATAGTACCAGCTCACGGTATTCAGGATCCCCCTACCAGGGAATAAGCTGGAGACAGTAAAGGAGGGGGAGACTGGGAAATGGTCAGGTCCAGACAGAGGTTGGTAACAGGAAGGGCAGCAGAATGCTCATCTTCAATTCTATAGTCGGGTCCAGACAGAGGTCGAAGGCAGGCAAGAGAGTGGTCAGGCCGATCCAAGTCAGTAGCAAACAGGCAATTAATTAAGCCTTATGGGTCTTCTGACCCAGCACTGACCACTCTCGGGGCTGGTGTTTAAATACATCTTGAATCAGGGGACACACACAGCACTGTTTCAGAGAGACCTAGAGGTACTGGCAGAAATTCTACGAGCCATTAGAAGTTCTGGCAGCGATTCTGTGGACACCATTACAGGCAGACCTGGAGGTATCATGACAGTATCATGTTCTAATGTTTAAAACAGAAGCTAAATGCACAATTACAATACAGATCGGCAGTAAAGCAATCAGCATCTATCTCTCGTCTTGAGTTAATGTCTAATTCATTAAACCGCTTGTCACTGTAAAGATAGGCAGTTGATGTATTTGTTTGTTAAGCTGCTTCATCAATCTGTCCATCACAGTTCCAAGTAAACTTTAATTACAAAGCCAATATGGTAGCATGGCAGCGCTGTTGCACGTTTCTGTTAAAGTATTACCTCTGCATCAGAGACTGACTTGTTAAATACTCTATTCTCCATATTATAAATTAGATGGGGTTCCTCTATTAGTTTATTGATCAGGGCTCTGGTATGAACACGTAGCTGGGACCACTGTAAGCTAATTACATTTTTAGACAGACAGGGCAAACAAATATATTCAGATACCAAAAAGAAAGAAAGCTGTGCAGAGATAGGTACCCGGGCTGCTATGCCTGACCTCCTCCTAAATATTCTAGTTGACAAGCTGCCATACTGATACAGTGGATAGGATACCCTCAGAGTCCATATGACCATGACCATCAAATGAACTGATATGCATATATGTTCTAGGTTGGTGACAGCCCAGCAACTGCCATTTTGAGACAGAACTCAATTGAGCCCTCATGTGCTCCAAGATGGAGACTCTCATAGTTTAGAGTTAGGACCGCACTATAAGAGGTGCCTTGGCGCGGCAGTGCGGCTTTCACATCCTCTGCAGAAGACGTGTATCCAAACCTCTGTTATTATCCTTAGTGGTGAGACAAGTTGTTTTACATGCTGGTTTGTGAGTGTGCCATGATGCCTTTCTACTATTTTACTGTTCAAAGCCCATTTCGTGTGCACCTTACTGTATAACTGGTGACAAATTGTTGAGTGCGTTTGTCGTTTGTCTTGCTTGACCGATTTGGTGCAGCGACGCATGGGGTTTCTCTGCTGCCATTGGGATGTGCGGGATCCCTTGTGTGCTTCTGTGCTTTTAAGGAGGTTGGGCGTCCTCCTGACAAGCCTGCACCCAATTTGAAATCTTCTGCCCTCATGTGCTCCAAGATGGAGACTCTCATAGTTTAGAGTTAGGACCGCACTATAAGAGGTGCCTTGGCGCGGCAGTGCGGCTTTCACATCCTCTGCAGAAGACGTGTATCCAAACCTCTGTTATTATCCTAAGTGGTGAGACAAGTTGTTTTACATGCTGGTTTGTGAGTGTGCCATGATGACTTTCTACTGTTTTAGAACTCAATTGAAGCCTACAGCCAGGTTCACACTTGGGCGATCCCGGGACGCTGTCCCAGGACCGCATGTTCGTGCGTGATTGCGCACAGCGTTTGCCACGCGGTCCTATTGACTTCAATGGGGTTACATCCGCGTGGCAACAGCTGAAAAAAGGTACATGTGCCTTTTTCTGCAACGTGTGTTTTTTTTCTGCTTGCACATGCGGAATTGCAGCTGAAATGAATGGCACCGCAAGTGCGATTAGCGATTGTGTGCGATTCCGTGACCGCGAAGCAATCCACGCGGTTTTGTGCATGCCCGCTGCACGGTCACGGATCACTCAGGTGTGAACCGGGCCTTAATGTTTCAATTAGCACAATTTTTCTTTAAAGTATATCAATATATTTTTTGGGGGATGGGGGGAGTTGGACAAAGTAGACAAAAGTTGGATGCCCTGTCAGGTTTTTATTGCTACCTGTGTCTGCATTGGGAATATATACTCTCATTACTTACCTGGTGACTGTAATAGGAACTTAAAATATGACAGCAGTCAGGAGAACAGGACGTTGAGGGGAAATCTTTCAAAGGACACCCGTTCCAGTGACAACTAAGATGGGATTTTACTCACTTTTCCACACCTCCTTTTGGGTCTCCGGGACAGATAGTGAAGGGAAATCACCTCAACAGGACACATAGTGTTGGAGCTTTCTGGGTGAAAACTGACTGAACCTGGTCTGAACATGAGTTCCCAAGGACAAAGAAGTGCCATGGGCTACCCTCCAAATCAGCGGCAGGCCAGGGCATTTCCCAACCCGCAGCTGCGCAAAAACAAAGGGGCAGTATGCTTGTGTTGATATCATTTACCGTAAATGGCCAGATGGCCATATTAAGCACATGTAATTTGCCAAATATAGCCATGTGGTCATAAAAAGGTCAATGTCACATCACCCCCGCTCCTTTGCTTACGTGCAGCCGTGGACGGCGAATTCCCCTGTCGCAGCTGATTGGGCAGTAGAAGGAAGGAGCTTCCTTACATTTTCAGAGGAGCTCAGTTCGGACTGCGTTCAGTGCGAACCTGAGCTCATCCATACTGGTGACCTCTGTCTAAAAGTAAGGAAAAAATTAAAAATGTTAGCATTGTCACCAGAACAACGAGGAGAAATTTCCCATTAGGTACGCTTGTTCTTGTGGCAATTGTCTAAGAGGGCATTTCCTCACTTTGGAGAGATTTAATCTGACTTCCAGTTGTGTCCACAGGATAGTAAGGGCACGTTCACACTAGCCCTGTCTGCTAAAACACTGCATTTCAGCAGCCAGGCTAGTGCACTGTGACAGCTCCCGTTATGTGGAGACCTGCTGTGGCATGTTTGCATTTTATCGCAACACATCGCACACTGTGTTGTGGTGCACGGGAAGCACAAAAAACAATTGCTTTCTAAGTGTACTTGCGGCGAACCGGGTTTGATCTGGTGAGGTACAGCGCAGGTCACAGCTATATGTTTGAATGGGCCTTTAGTGAGGGGAATTATCTAGGGCTGCAACTAATAATTATTTTCATAATCGATTAGTTGGCCGATTTTTTTTAGATCAATTGGATAAAGAAAAAAAAACCGAATGCCATCCTTAATTTGAACTAAAATACACAAATGCAGTGTTACAAACAAAGTTTACTTCAGAATAAAACTGCATGCACACTGTGTGATCACACTGTGGGCGGGAGGCGTGTTTGGGGTGCCACTGAAATGAATGGCACTGCAACGCACCTCCTACAGAAGAATTTGTCAGGCCAAAACTGAAAATTACTTTTTACCCCACCTTTAAAAAAAATTCTATCGTAAGCACATGACGCTTGAATAGCTTCAGCCAGGGAAAGACAGCTGCCAGTGGCAAGATTCCACAGATGGTAGCTGAATGTAAATACAGCAGGTAGTGCGCGGGTGCAATAGCCAGCCTGCTATTGGCTATTTCAAATTGCAAAAGCCAATAGCAGGCTGGATATTGCACCCGCCCACTGTTTGGTAATAGTTAACAACTATTCTCATTATCGATTAATTGATTAGTTTGTTGCAGCCCTAGAATTTTCCCCAATGGGACACAGATGTCAACATTTGTCTGACATCAGTTTTAACCATTCCCAATTGTATCCAAAATAAAAACCAAAAAAAGTTTTGTCTTTAAATATACTCCAAGTATGCATCCAAAAATATCCTGCTACTATGCACAACACTGAACACTACCCAACTGGTTGCTTTGATTACATGGGTTCCCCTTGGTACAATACCTACCCTAATCACTTATTCCCTCTTCTCCAACACTCCTGGGATAAGGGTGGGCCCTTGGCATGCTCTCATACAATGCAGGACCACTGGTCTTGCATTACCGTATATGTAATGACATCAGACAGGTGTGACCGGTCAAGCAGTGAAGAGGCATGACTTTGGCGCACTACGGCTCCATTCGCCAGCCGATTACGCGCGGATCCGCTCAACAGAAAAAACAATGCACTTTAATGTGCATTCTTCAGACTTTTTTTTTTTTGCATCGCCGCGCAGTCTTCTGCACAGAAAACCACACAGGAGACGAGACGCAAACGCTATATGTGAATGGAGCCTAAGAGGAGGGGGCCTGTGAGGTGAATGTTTTTTTTTTCATATCCTTTACCCCATAAACAAAAACATTTAACCCTTGCAGTGTGTGGTGGTGAGGGAGGTGGGGGTCCTACTGCAAGGTGAAATGTTATAGATACCCGGAGTCCAGCCTTAACATCAACACTAGTCTAAAAAATTCAGACTTTTTGTTTTTTTGGTTCCCTGGTTCCTGAGATTTATTCTGCCCTGCAGTCTGCATGTCTTCATTTTAGATATTGTAGATCCCTCTCAGCAGCATTTGCTAATTTAAGGTTCTTACATCCCATGTAAAGTGCAGATGTTTTGTTTCAACTTCATAATGAAGATAATCCTCAAGATGTATTGACTCTCCCCAGACGCAGCTGAACCATCCTCTCTATCTGGAAATTCATTTCCGCTGCCGTGCCTTCACATATTTCGTGTGAAGCTCAAAGGAGTCCTCCTCTCAGCACCAGCACGCTGTAGAAATTTATATTTAATGTTGCTGTTGGGTAATAGTTTAGGATGTTCATCAGAATTTCTCTCTGAAGTCGTGTGTATTTTCAAGCAATAGAGGAAGCTACTAGATTTATCATTCAAAGGGCAAATAAAGTGTGAGATTTAAAAGGTGAATAAAGATATTCTTTTTAGCTAGATCAGTGCATTTAGGTTACAGATGGGGCTTATTATTAAAGCTAAACTCCAGACAAACAGCTAAATACACAGATAAAATACATATAGGGGAACTGTTTTACCTGCCCAATGTCTTCTTTCCATTAAGTTCAGAGATTTACACAGCCCTGTCACATCACAGAGCCGTGTCTGGAAGGGTAGGAGACCTTGTCGTTCTGTGCTGCGATTTCACTTTCCCTTACAGGTCTCCACTGCTTCCTCACCCTGTGACTTAACAGTAAAAGAACAAGCAGCACACTAATATGCTCATCTCTCTATCACTCTGCTCTCTTCGCCTATCAGCATGCTGCTTGCACTGTAGACACAACCAAAGACTCCAGCGCTACAGAGGAAGGACAGATGCCCGCCCCCCAAGTGTCTATGGCTACCGTAAGAGCACAACTATGCTTAAATTGGACCTATACCCATATCTTTAAAATAACAACAAACACACCTTCAGAAATGTTTAGTGATGGCAATCTACAAACACATACTTCTAGATAGATGCCGGCTTTGTATTCTTTGCATACCTTATTTCTCTATTCTTCCCCAGTCTTCTGACAGTGGCCATGTTTACTAAGGGCAGGTTACTAGATCTCCTTTTACTGCTGGATTTCTGGCACATGTGACTAGACATATGACTAGGACATGTAAACATGTACATCATCTCAGGGAAGGAAAATGTCTTTCACTGAGATGAGATTTCACAGCAATGCTCTGCTGATGTAACCTTCCCAGGATGCAATGCTTTGGCAAACTGAAGTCATTCTACTCTTTCAAAGCAGGAAGTGAATGCTCTGCAAGTGTAAGTATTTCAGAATCACAGCATTTTACACCCGACATGTGTAAAATGCATAATCATCATACATAGAGGGATGGCATTGGTAGAATTACAGGTTAAAAGGTCCACTTTAACTTACAACATGATTTTATCATATGTATTTCAATGCACTGTCATCATTTCACCCGGCCCCCTAATTTAAGTCAATGGATGACCAAGTGCTATGCTTAATTTTTATTTTTAGTACACACTTCGCTTTTCAGAGTACATCAAATCCTCTAAAATCACACCTCCTCTTTATAGGCCAGTTCAAGAAGTAAGAGTGTGTAGAGCGCAGTGGAGAAGGGTGTATAAAGGACTTATCCCGCCATCCACGTTCTATCAAAGTCATCCTCTAATCCTCTCTCTCTGGCAGAGCCACAGAAGCCTATGTGTAACAGGAGAGCTCCCTGTATCCTAAAAAGACAGAGCAGCTACCAGAGCACCCCAAAAGGGGCAGAGCGGAGTGTGCGCTTTGTGTGCCACAGCAAGTAGAGGTTGTGGCCAAACCACATGTGCCAATTGTGGGGGCATGGCCTGGTTGTGACCAGTCAGCTCAATATCATAGCACAAAAGCATTGCATATCTTCCAGCAGTATTATATCCTCTAGCGGCAGCCACTGTATTCTTTGCATTCTTATGAACCTCAAATCTTCTTCTTCACTCTCACAAAGCCCCAGAACCCTCTACCCAGCTTCTAAAGCCCATCAAATCTAGAGGTCAGATGGGCTTTTTATCTTTCTTAGCTTAATTCCTTCCTTACTCAACTTCTTTTACTTTTAATGCTGTGTCCCTGTTAGAGAGATACCCTAACTTCCTGCTTGGTCTCTGAAAAGGAAGTAACTGTAAAGTTTTCCAACAGGGCTACAGTTAAATGACCCACTAAAGATGGTTAGCTATCAGCAGGGCAGGTCTTGGGAAAGTCTTTGGTAATTACTATAGATATACCGATACCGAGTACCGATAATTTTCTTTCGGTACTCGCCGATACCAAATTACCGAGTAACGGTACTTCCTGACACAGGAAGTACTCGTGCTAGGCATCGGAGCATTTGGGCGAGTACGAGCCCAAATACTCAGTATCGGCACCAATATCGATACTGGTATCGGTGCATCCCTAGTAATTACCTAGACAAACAAAGAATCTGTTATTTTATGTTGGGGGTTGCACATGGGACTAACCAATAGGTTCCAAATCCAAGAAGAAAACCATATTCAGAGTAAAAAATATTTTTCCCTATTCCTGAAGAAGTATCCCTGTGTTGAGTCAAATGAGCCAAGGGCTATATCAGCGATACCATAGGAACAGTATCAGTAGGTTCGCCTAAGCCCAGAACATTTCTGATAATGACCCAAACAAAACAGGTCAAATAAATATAGTTGGGATGGGAGGCAGTGAGATTTACATGTGCACTTTCTTCACCTTCACCAATACCCATAATGTAGGTTTCTGCTATCACCACCAAATATTCACATGATTTGCTTGTGTACGAGTTTTGTTCAGTAACTATTTATGATTGAACACCAACTTGTATGGTATATCCTTCTCTTACTGAAAATCCCAAAGTCCCAAATAAGACGTGTAACCCCTACCAGAGTTGTTTAGTGAAGATGAAGCCGGGGTTAAGGCACAGCTGAATTCCTCCTCCAATGTTCCATCAGTTGGCTCTGGCTGAAGACTGTGTGATATATTATATGTACAGGAGAGGTCCAACACACCGCTACATTCAGACAATTGGCTGGACGCTGTTCCCGGTCTCTCCATTCTCCTGCCAGAACAAACAATGTTATGTGAAATCATAGAAAGGAAAAAGGCACATTGTGCTGTAGATAAGCATTACCTGTGGCTTAGTGAGCCTGAGTGTACCTGGAAAAGACATATCCAATTTACAGCAAATCGGGGTGCTGTGCCTAATTATGCCTTGTCTATGAACAACACATGACTCCACAGAACAATGGCGACAAGTATGACTGCTTGGCTAAAGCAGAAGAGAGTGCAGCACCACAGTGTAAAGCCTTTTCATGCCCTTCAAATAAAAATGTATGTTTATTTTCTATGAATGAATAAAAGGAAAACCTTAGAGCCACCCCGTGCTGCAGCTTGGTCCCAGAAACACCAGTACTGCTAACCCAGAAGAAGCCCAAATCTAAAAAAATTGAAGGATTCCAGCAGCTTTCTATGAAACCAAGGACCCTGGGGGTGGGGGGCCCATTATAAACTTTTGTACTGTAGGGTGAAGGTCTCTAGAAAACCCACCCTGCCAACCACATTGTACTCATCTTTGCAGCTCCCCCCAATACTCCTTCTTTCATCACAGTCATTGCAACATATCTGGTTCTTCCAGGTTTGGGGAACATGTGCCCTCCTCCCAGAGTGCAGAGCTCAGACCTAGCAGTCCTTGGCTTGGCCTAAACAGTGTCATATAACAGAGGAGGTGATGTAATCGTTCCCTCTATGTTCCGAAACATCTGATACTTTTGCGTCGACTGCGAGATAGCCGAAAGGAAAAGTGGTGAAGCGGAGTATAAGTGGGTCATGGCGTGGGTTTTAACCCTTTCGCTGTCACATGTTATAATCCATATTTTAGGACCGAAAATTACTTAAAACCCCCTGAAAGCACAGACCCTGAAGAATAAAATGGTGGCAGTTGCACATTTTTACATCTCATGATATTAGTGCAACTCTTTATCAAACCCAAGCTTAAAATGTATGTGCGCCTGTGAAACGGCAACAAAAAACGGTACCCAAAATTGTCCATAGGTGACGCTTAAAAATATCTGTGCAGGTCATCAGTTTAGAGTTATCCATGAATATTGGCCCGAGAATTATTGCTTTGACTCTGGTGCACGGGGGCAATAACTAACATATTGTATATCGTCGTTTTCATACCCGACGTTAGCATGTGCATGTTCAGGGGTGAGGGACATTAAACATTTTTTTTCTTGGTATTTTTCAATGTATTTAACTTTGTTTCAACCTTTTTTTTTTTTACTTAAACTTAAAAGGAGAACTATGAGGCGAGTGATTTTCCCTCATCCTCATAGTTCGAGACGACCTGTGACAATGAGACTGTCACACGTCGGCTCAGTAGATTGGGAGGGGATCGAACACATACCGTCGCTCGCTCACTTCTCGATCATGTCCCTACAGAGAGCCGTGGCTGTCACTCACGGCTCCCTGCAGGGATTCCACCCCTCCCCGATCCTCCAGCGTTGACTGGCGGAACGGACAGTGGAGGGGCGGGTACAGCTGGCTCTGCCTCTAGATAGGCAGAGCCATCTGTCAATAACGCAGCTGGGTAGATCTCGAAAGTAATGTCGGGATCCGGCCAGGCTGCGGCGGTCTCAGTATACTGTGAGCTGTGGCTTGCGGTATACTGAGCTTTGGGTGATGGGAGGACGCTAGTTTGTGTCCTCCCGTTACCCTTAGGAGGACTATGGGAAAAACACTGACCCCATAGTTCTCCTTTAATTGCTATTACATAGTGGGGGCTTGCAAGTGAGAAGTTCTCTTTAAAGGTGACATTAGGGGTCTACTAGACCCCTAATGTCCCCTTTGCCCTTTATAGAAGCTGTTCAAGCACACATCCTCCATAGAAGCAATCTGGCTAAGCTGCCAGAATCGCTTCCAATGTAAAGCCGGTCAACTTTACACAGGTAAACGGGGCAGGCAGCGAAAGGGTTAAAGAGACCTTGTAACTTTGGCCTGAATGTGCAAGATAACAGGGTCTCTTTAAAGTACACCCATCATTAGAGATATATGGGGGCTGTTATTGGTGATCTCTTTCTGAAAATGCTACTTGTCCTTGTCATGCCTGGCTTCTATACATCTGAGTCACAGATCCAGAACAAGCATACATCAATCCAGACACATGAGTCAGAGAAAGACAAAAATCCTTTAATCTAAATTTGTGCCAGGTCTGTTAATCAGAAAGCCTGGAAGTCACAGCATATGGCTCACAATACACGCTATAATCTGATTGTACAATCTCTTTTAGATCTAACAACGACTATGTAGTGCAAGAGCCTGACTGGATACAAATTGAATGGATAGTTGATAGAAGTATGTCCTCATATTACATAGTTTTGGTAAATCTAAAGCTGCTTGTACAGAGATTGCATGGTGACATTGTAACATGCATGGTGAGCCTTAGAATGACAGCCAGACAAGTGGCATCTTCAGTACCAGAGGCCATCATTGGTACCCTCCACGTGTTTATCTAAGGCCTCATTCACACAAGAAAAAGGCCGGCACGTACAGCGTGCACGGCCGTATCGGGCAGCTCCCGGGAAGGACAGGTGCTATGTGTGATTAGTACGCAGCCCCCGTCCTTCTCTATGGGATTACGTGGCCGTACGCCCCCCTACGCTCACCTCAAGTGCAGGTCCGTAGGGGTGCATGTTCCCTGGCTCGGAGGCTGACAGGATCCATCCTGTCAGTGTAAGAGCACCCGCACCGACGTGCAGGGTGGATGAGCATAGGGCGGCGTATGGCCGCATACTCCCATAGAGATGGACAGGGGCAGCCTAATCACACGCAGCACCTGTCCTCTCCAGGAGCTGCCCGATACGGCCGTGCACGCAGCACGGAGCTGTATGTGCCGGCCGTTTCCCGTGTGAATGAGGAGCAACCATCATTTACCCTGTTTCCCCGAAAATAAGACCTACCCCGAAAATAAGACCTAGTACTATTTTTGGGAATTGCTAAAATATAAGACCTACCTCAAAAATAAGACCTATTTGTGACCATTCCCAGGGTCGGTGGTGGCATAAGGGGGAACATTAAGAGTCGCGGGAGAGAATTGGTGGTGCCAACGAAGCCAGCGCTAGAGGAAGCGAGGCGGCAGCGGAGGGAGCAGAGCTGTATAAGCTGATGCCTCCTCTATAGCGCCGGCTCCTGTCACAGGCGGAGTGATAACAAATGCACTCCGCCTGTGAGGAATCGATAGTGAAAGTGCGCTTCGCTCATTCTGGCCAGCGATTGGTTAGCAAATTGCTCTTGGAAAGGTACGGCACCCCTGATCAACATATTTTTGTACATGAAGTGTGGATTGTTGTACATTTAAAAAATAAATAAATAAGACCTAGCCCGAAAATAAGACCTAGTGTGTTTTTTTGAGCCCCAAAAAATATAAGACAGTGTCTTATTTTCGGGGAAACACGGTATATGTCTAAATGATGAAAACAGCTGTATTTACCTGTAGCTTCTTCCATTACCTTTACAGGCCACTAGAGGGGGCAATAACCATCTACAAATGCAGCCTGCCTACATTAACATTCTACTGTATGTGATACATTGAAATATGGTCATTTTAGTGATCAGTAAAATAGTGCCAGGATGTGAAATACGCACTACAATCTACAAAATCAAATCCACTGGAGATTTTTATTTTATTATGTTCATTAAAATCTGGAAGAAGCTCTCAAAACTCAACGGTTCCCTTTTCTCTTATTAGACATTAGCATTATGACATGCATTACAACACGTGAGCTGCCTTAGAGCGTTGAGGTACTGTTCAAAATGAAGGAGTAATGCGTCAACGCATGTAACGTGCATTGCATAAACATGCAGTAATGCATGCGTTCCCACAGCTCATAGATGTAAATTGACCCTTTAGGGCCCATGTCCGTAGCAGATCTGGATGTGTTTCTGCCAACACACGGAAGTGTGTTTGTAACAAGGTTTTGATGCGTTCCGTGAATTTTGACATTTTGAACTGAATTTCTTATGCGGTCCAGTGTGTTTGCATGCCCTTTGGTGCATTCCAGACCAAAACAAATAGTGCATGCAGTACTTTTTTCTTTTAATGTTCCGAACTGAACTAGCCTCACTTTTTACCATAGGAATGAATGGATATTCCTTTTTGAGCCAGACATAAAACATTCTGGTCTGGATGTGGTCCTGACATGGTGTGAATGGGCCCTCAGGCCAGCAAGGCTGCCAATGCAGTCCTAACACAAGGACAGGGCAGTTTGCCTTATGTCCTATGGCTTCAGTTCACACTAACATGCGATGTTGGCGTGTGTTAAAAATTGTAGGGCGTGTTGCATTTTTGCACAGTAAGGCATCACATTAAGCTGCAGTTACATACAAGTTGAAGGACAAAACGCATTGAGCGCCTGGCCGTGTGTGTTCAGTGTTATGCACATTTTAACATGCACATTTGGTGTTAATGAGCCCTCAGTTCCAAACAAGGAAATATTCCAAATGGGACACAGATGACAAATAAAAATGGACAGGGTTCAGAACCCTCCTTTAACCCCTTCACGACCCATGAGGGGATAATCCCTTCATGAATTCTGAAGGGGTTAAACAGACAAAAGCCGCCGGGACTCTGATAATAATTGTAGAGCTGGCGGCCGGCTTTACAATAGATGCGATTCTGGCGGCTCAGCTAGATCGCTTGTTCTGCCTGATGAAGGGGATCCTGCGTGACCCCGAAACGTTGCACTAAGTGTGTTATGCCTTTTTGCATGTACGTCATTGAATAGACGTATTTATTTGCGATTGGAGTGCCGGCGTCCATATTTCCTCCTATCATAGAGACGGTGGCCATCCGTCGACTACCATGGCACCCACCTTATCTCGATGGAAAAGCGGTTAGGAGTGCGAAGGGTTAATAGGTTCAGCTGCTGCCAGATCGCTTCTACGATCCGGTAAACAGGGCCGCCCAACACCCCCGATGTGTTTCCCGGGCTTTGCTGCTCCTCCCACGGGCCTGGGACTGGCATGTCGGGTGTCGGTGGGAAGCGTATTGCATCACTTCCGGTCCCATAGCTGTCAGTACTGGGCTCCTGAAGCTCAACAATAAGATATTGAAGTGTGATCTGCACCTCTATACCTTATTTCTAGTTTAAAGGTGACACTGGGGGTCTTTTGGACCCCCAGTATCACCTTAAAGAGGACCTGTCACCACCAATATGCTATTACATGGGGTGCTTGTAAGCCCCCCCTATGTGATAGCAATTAACCTCTTGCCGGCCGCCCGTTGAGAAAAAAATGGACGGACGGCGGATTCACATTTGCGAGTTGCCGTCCTCAGGTGGCTTTTTTTTCTGCTCACGCACGGGCAGAAGAAGCACGCCATCCTTACAGCCGTTACCGGCTGTTTGATATACATAGGATCGGCGGCTCTATAGCCTGCCGATCATATGTATATGCTGTATTTGCATGCTCCCCTCCCCCCCTCGAGTTACGCTTCGAGATCTCTGCTTCATCTGCTTCTTTTGGGGTTTCCACATGTTACATCTGAAAAGAGAAATAGGGGTTTCTGAGAGGTATAAAACCAATACATGTGTAAAAATGATATCCAAATTTTATTATACAGTAATTACATTACATTATATAAAAGAATCAATTGTAATACATACAAGTATAAAAAAAAAAACTATTGGCTAAAACACACACAAAGTTCCTAGGATATGCCCAACGTCAACCAGTTATATCTTAATTAAATATCCATAGATGCAAACATAATAATTGTCATTAATTATTCATTGTTCATTTACTGATTGTCATTAGTTTTTAATTGTTCATTTACTGGAACAGACATATCCGGGCCCCAACGCGTTTCGCACTAAGCTTCTTCAGGGGACCACGGGGGGCAAACAACTAGTGTCTGGAGGAGGACAGATATTTCCGGATCAGGAGAAAGTGATGGCGGCCTGATTCAAACCAGCCCTCTCAACTCCGTCCGAGACCATGCCAGGGACATCGGGCCATGGGAAGGGGGGGCCATCGAGGACGATGCAAAGGACCCCTATCACCTAGTCCTATGAGATAAACTGGTTCCCATATTTGTGGGGCATTGTCTTGGTGAACGAATTCATATAAGTGAAATGGTTATGTGTAGCGTAGTGATCCCAGGTCCTAATCCTTGCTAATACCTGAGGTTGGGTTTTTTTTTATACTCGTATGTATTACAATTGATTCTTTTATATAATATAATTACTGTATAATAAAATTTGGATATCATTTTTACACATGTATTGGTTTTATACCTCTCAGAAACCCCTATTTCTCTGTTTTTTTCTATGTTTACATTTAGAGGGGGAGAGGTCCAATTGGGGAGCCACTGTCGAGGCAGACTCAAAAGTTGATTATTTTACATGTTACATCTGGTCGCGAATGTCGGAGTGAGAGCAATAATTTTAGGGCCATCAATCACTGATAACACTAAACTGATGAGCGGTAAAAGCTTTTAAAGCGTTGCCTATGGTCAATTTTGGTTATTGTAGTTTTTTCGGTTTCGCGCGCGCAATTTTAAAGCTTGACATGTTTGGTGTCTTTTTACCCGACGTGACCCCGTCTCTTATATTTAACCAAAAAATTGAGTTATAATAAATGTTTTATCATTTAATATAGGGGAAACTGTTTTTTTTTCCAGTAATTTTTCCTTAATGTAATAAAAATAAAACCCGTAGTGGTGAATAAATACCACCAAAAGAAAGCTCTATGTGTCCCCAAAAAATGGTATAAAATTAATGTCAGTACAGCGTTGCATGACGGAATAAATGTCAGTCAAAGTACCGCAGCGCTGAATACTGAAAAATGGCCTGGACGGGAAGGGGGTTTAACACCGTGGACTTCCAAGTGGTTAAAGTTAAAAAACGTTTTAAAAATAATATTAAATAAATAAAATGTAAAAATAATGTAAACTTTTTTTAAGTCCCTCGCGCATCGTCACATAAACGCGCGTCGGGTTCGCTTATGCACGAAAACGACGATTGCGCTACACTTGTTGGGTATCGCCGCACACGCCAGAGTGAGAGCAATAATTCTAGCACCAATATTTACGTGCATCTCTAAACTGATGACTGGTGGGGGCTTTTAAAGCGTCTATGGACTTTTTGGGGTACTGAATTCTGTTGCAGTTTCACTGACGCACACAATTTTTAACCTTGGCATGTTGGGTATGTATTTACTCATTGTAACCTAATCTTTTATATTTTACAAAAAGATGATTTTATATAGTGTTTTGGGGCACTACATTTAACTTGAGTCCATTTGTCACTAAATTGTTGGGTTTGATGATAAGTTGCGCTAATGTCGTGCAACATAAAAATTTGCAACTGCCACCATTTTATTCTATAGGGCCTTGGCTTTCAGAAAATATATAATCTTTGGCGATTTTAAGTAATTTTCAGGCCTAAAATGTGGATTACAACATGTAAATAAAAAATGAAAAAAAGCCTTTGGGGTGAATATATCCAAAATGAAAACAAAACAAAAATATAAACTATTTGGATTTAGTTTCACTTTAGCACCTGAAAGAAACTTTATTTGCAGCATTTGATGAAAGCAATGTGAACAATGAGTTAAAAACCAAAGCAGAGCTACGTAAGATGTTACTGAATGCTGGAGAATTTCAGCAAACTATTTCATGCTCAGCTAACAGCAGCAGGAAATGCATAAGAAACACATTAGTGTAAGCTGCTGGAAGCACAGTTCTTGCTGCCTTAGAAGATCTGTTACCTGCATAGACAATGCCTCGTATTTCCCTCACTTCATAGGCTATGTCAGGATTCCGGGAGGATGAGATTCAAACACTTGCTCTATGAAACTGGTACCGAATACCAAACTAACATTGCCCTCATCCAAGATGGCTGCCGCTGGCAGCTAATTTGGGCTCTTAGCCCAATCAAAGATGGCTGCTACAGGTTGCTATTACGGTGTCTTGGTTGAGACAAAACATCGTTAAAGGCAAAATGTTATAAGTTATTATTTACTGTGGGTTTAGATTGGGTAATTCTCTACTGATGTTTGTTCATTACAGCATAATTACTACTCCAGTGATAGCATGAGGCTCTTATATATGTTGAATCTATAGCTACAATGCAGGGATCCCAACCTGAAAGAAGCAATTTCAGGGAGGTGTCCCTCTCATTTCAGGGAGGTGCCCTCCCCCCCCCCCCCATCCGCGGAGGGGGGGTTAGTGGGGGGGGCTGGGAGAGAGCACCCCCCTGAAATGATGGCTGGGAGGAAGTGTTTCTCTCCCGGGCGGCCGGGAGCCGCTATCTAATAGCGGGAGACTCCCGGAGCGTCCGGGAGAGTTGGGATGTCTGACAATGACAAATCAGTCTGACAGGTTCCTAGTATGTAATATGATTACTGAACTCCCTCTCAGCTTCCCACAGGTTTATTTTTGTTTAACGGGTAAGTTCACTTTCCTTTGGCACCTGCCTAGGGTTGCAACCTTGTCTTCAAGCAAAAGCCGAACACTCTAGTGACACACGGACATGTTTTGGGGAGAATGAGTCATAGCTTATTCATATGTAAATAGGGTCTCCCATTCATATGTAAATATCACAGTTGAGACTATTTTCAGTGCGGGGCCAGTACCCCCTAACTTAATTTTGGTTGCCCCTGTCTGCCAGGTATGTTGTGTCCGGGTTTCTGCTGCCATGAAAACTGGACACCGCATTCAAAACCCGGACTGTCCGGGTGAATACTGGACGGGTGGCAACCCTACACCTGCCCCGGATTCACCTGGACAGTCCAGATTTTAAGTCCTGTATGTGCTGTGTCTGGGTTTCAGCTGGCCTGAAACCCAGAAACAGCACGTTCAGGACTCAAAACCCGGTCTGTCAAGGTGAATCCGTGACAGATGGCAACCCCAGCTGTAATGCATGTACTCTTGGTATGCAGCACTGCGCGCTGCATTTGGAATTTTACTTGGAAATGGCGAGCGTGGCCTGAAGCGCTTCTCATTGGTCAGCGCGGTGAGTGGACCACACTGACCAATAATTTACTTTTGTGAGCAAAATTCTAAATTTAGAGCGCAGGAGGAGGGGAAGGATCATTCGCTGAAAGGTAAGTATAGCAAGGGAGGGGGGAGAGGGGGCCAGATTTGAGCGGGTAATTCAATTTTCCCAAACTCAATTGTGAAAGTGAACTTACCCTGTAATAAACAAAAAAATCAATTCACTTTAGGTCACATTATTAGGGACATCTTCAAAGAGCAAAGCAGTAAGGGCATGTTCACACCTTCCATGCACTAAGCATGCGGCAGGTATCTGCTGGGTGCGTTGTTATGCAAGTCCCTGCTACAAAAGATGCAATACTTCTGGGAGCGTCAGATGTCTGTGTCTCTTGAGGGACACATATGATACACATAGTCTTTTTTTCAAACTAAAGGTGATCCAGTTAGGCTGGGTTTACACCTGGGCGTTTTTCAGCGCTGATCGAAGCGCTGAAAAACGCTCAGCAAGTGAAATCCCATTATTTCCTATGGGCATGGTTCCCACCTGGGCGTATTTCAGCGCGTCGAAACGCCCTACGCCCAAACAAGTACAGGAACTTCTTTGGGGCGTATTTCCACGCGTATCCATTAGGATACAGCCGGATCGCTCTCGTAAACGGGCGTCTGACGCGCGTTTCGTGGACCGCAAATGGCGGTAAAAAACGGTTAAAAAATTTTCGAATGCCCAGGTGTGAACCCAGCCTTACAGTCCCGTAAATCATCACGTTCTATACACAGTGTATAGACATGAGTGTGCTGAGAAATATTCCAATGCTGCAGTGCAGGAGGAGAGAGGCTGGAGGGAGACCTGTAACAGCTGGCCATCTCAGAGCTTAACTTTGTTATTTTGGAAGCTAGACAAAAATTAGCAGTTAACCCTTTCGGTGCAGGGGGTAGCCCCACTGCAAGGGTTAATAATAACAAAAAATTTGGAGTTCCTCTAAGAATTTTTATATTAGATCTGCCATTTCCTGTGCAGGGGACCAGACACTTATGGCTGCTCTATGCTCAGCTGGGCGACTGGTCCCCTCAATACCTCCGTGTAGATTCTCCAAGGATTGGGCTGATGTGGTGACATCATCACGATCCTAACCATGGGTGTGCTTAATTAAATGATGGCGGTTCTTTACACCTCTCTCTGGCTAGCACCGCTCTGCTCTTTTCACCCATTAACATTTCCACCCCACTCCCTCAACTCTTTGTGCTAATTCAGGAGCAACAGGTACAGCACCTTCTAGCCCCGCAAACCATGGCCAATGGCAGGGCTGTATAACCAATGCCCCAGCTGCATGCTAACATTCACTATAACAGATCCATTACAGTCCATGTTAGCAGGCAGCCAGCATATCGGTTATAGGCCCAACTACAAATAACACATTTTAATGAGTTAGAGGAAAATTTTGGATAAAACAGTTTTATCCATGTGCAGGGGCGTCCCGAGGCCGGGTGTCACCCGGAGCGGAGACCGGGTGACACCCCGCCGGGATGTCATTGCGCATGCAGTTGATGCCTGCCGGCGGCCATCTTGGAGATGGACATCGCAGAGAGAGGAGGGGACGTTCACCCGGCGGGATGAGGTATGCCGCCGGGTCCCCTCTTCTCTCCTGACACTGTCAGGCTCTAGGTCCATGACGGGGTGCCCGACTTTTTAGAGGAGTGACACAAAAATAACTGTCAGTCATTTTGGTCTCACCCATCCAATGGTGTCACCCGGGTGCGGGCCGCACCCCCTTGTGACGCCACTGTCCATATGAATAACAGCTGACAATCATTTGTTCCAGCCTATGCAACTGTCATTCTTGATGGACAGCTTGGTCTTCGTGTAGAAAAAAAACCCAGAAAGCATGTTAAATTAAAAAAGCAATGAATATACTGAATATGTTCAGACAGGTATTATTAACCTCATACAGTTACCAAAATACAATATTCTCTGTTATAATGGACATGTGCCCCTGCTATGAAAGAAAATAATGGAAAATGGAATTCGTTGAACATAAGCCAGAGTTGTCTTGTGATTTTCCATATGTGCTAATTTGCCAGTGCATCAAATCATTTACCTAGTTAACATTCCAAATCCAAAGTAAACATTTATAGTACCCCTAATTTTCTTTCCACAACCTTCATAGGCAGCAATACGTTTAGATCATCAGGGTTATTCACAAAAGGGTGAAGAGTTTGGAGAAGGTAGGAGAAGTGAACAATCTAGGACAACATAGCTGAACTGGAAAGTAAGCTGAATTGGAGAATGTGTCCAAATCAGCTATGTTGGCCTAGATTGTTCACTTCTCCTGCCTTCTCCAAACCCTTCACCCTTCAGTGAATAACCCTGTATGTTTTTCTCCCATATCCTTCCAGCAACGTTTGAGTGAAACATTGTTTTCCAGGTAGGGTGGGGTGGGGTGTGCTGCTTTCTTCCTTTTTCTGAGAACAGACAGGCAGCTCTTACATGTTTCTATTTGCATAATAGCCTTGTGGCGCATGATAATTAAATTTCACAGACTCTACCTTTACAGATTTACCTAGAAGGACAGAAAGGGGTGGCCTTGGCAGGGCAATGGCATCTGGCTGGTAGCATGAAAAGCACTACCATTTAGAGTAGCAACAGAGAGGGGACAATAAATTTAATTCTGGGGAAATTCTAACCAATCCGATCAACTGTTCTACCCAACAGTCGTTGGTACAAGCAAATATAAGGTTGTCGCACTATCCAGCCAAAAATAGCATAGGGTGTTATTTTTTGTTTACGGGCACATTTGTAACTGGTGTATGGAAGCAGAGACCTCCACCCTCATCTTCCTATGAGGAAGAGTTAGTTGATTATAACATAAATCAGAAAAATCTTTTAACAAAGAATCTGGCATTTTTTTATCCGAAATCCAAGCCTCAAATGTCCAATATCTGTAGTGTCCTGATACGTCCAGATATCTGCAACACTGCAGAGTGTTTAGACATGAAGGTAAGTATATATTCTATTCTTTTACAAGGTGGCTTTACTTTAATTTTGACCCCATAATGACAGGATTGCTCTAAATAGCCAGATATATGCACAGGTAGCAAGAGTCTACACTGCAGTTTTGGTTTCAAACTGACCATAACCTGCTTGTGCGTCTAGTGCCACATGCATAAATGAAACATTGGCCAATAAAAAAAAAAAAACGGGTTCTCATAGAAGTAGATCCCTCCACCCACCTCAGGCTACTATCTTATATTAATTGGCACATTTAGATATAACCTTTGGGAATGGAACGCCCCTCCTACCCCTCCTCATATTCTTACTCCTTTAACAAATAATTTCACATTTTGTATTTGAAAACCAAGCTTGGAGTGTACAGATGGAATACAGCTTTGTGTGCATATGTAATTATAGTCCTGCAACGCAACACCCCGCCAACATATTCCTGCCCTTTCCAACAACAAAAAGGTCACATGTAAAATACTTGGTGTGTGGGAATTTTACACGTTCTGTTGTTGCTGCGTTAAATAAACTCAGATTTATATAACATTCTCTCCTCTTAATGCCAGAACAAGTACATTTCATCCAAGCTTATACAGTTATTAGAGCGGAGATTTGAAGCCAGAACAAATATGGCACAGATTCCTGTAAGGATCATGCTGTGGGTATTAATATGCTGCTTTGGAAGGAATGCAAGAAAGGACAGCTCACACTCTAAAGAAAACAAGTCACGATTAAGCTTAAGCAAGAATCTGAATAGTCATTCATACAAATTTTTATAAATATGAAGGCTTACTTAAATAATCTTTATATTTGTTTCCTTAGTTAACTTGACCTTTTCTGTCCTCTGTCCTTTAAAAGGTAACCTGAAGGCTGCTGTGGCTTTGCTAATTGCCTGACCTTAGTGTGTTAGAGAAATAGAGTTTTTGACCTGTAAAAGCCTTTTCCTGGAATACATTAAGGGACATGAACATAAATTATTCAGGGATTTTTGGTTATGCTGCTGCCTTCAGGAGATTGGGCACTGACAGACAAAGCTGAAATCAGTATGACTCCTCCCAGTCCCAGCAGGCCTTAGTTTTGTAGCAAACAATAGCAGGAGCAAATCATAAAAACAGAAGGGAGGGACCCGTGTCCCTTAGGCCTTGTTCACATCAAGCGTGTTCCAGGAGCAGAGCAGTTACAGACCGGATCAAAACTGCGTCCAATGTATTCCAATGGTATTTTGGGCTCTAGTTCACACCGCAGCATTCAGTTCCATAGCATGTAAAAAAACTGCAGCAAGCCCTATTTTACCTGCTCTGGAACACATGCAAATGCATAAAAAACGCATGCGAACACACTGAAAGCCCATTTTAAACTTTTTTTTAACCAAAAATGGCCCGGAACGCATCAAAAACGCAGCAAAAAACGCTGCACAACTCACTGCACTGCGTGTGCAGAAACTCATGCAGATCTGGTCTGCATTTGGTGTGAACAAGCCCTTAACCACTTCAAGACCAGGTGTTTAGACCCCCTTCCTGGCCAGGCCATTTTTCAGTGTTCAGCGCTGCGATACTTTGACTGACGTTTATTCCGTCATGCAACGCTGTACTGAAATGAATTTTATACCATTTTTTGGGGACAGATAGGGCGTTATTTCGGTGGTATTTAATCACCACTGGGGTTTTTATTTTTTATTATAATTAGGAAAAATTACAGAAAATTTTGAAAAAAAAAAGTTTTTTTTACATTATGTTAGGAAACATTTATTATTAACC